>NC_133363.1:7362245-7429221 GCF_049309525.1 Garra rufa | reverse complement strand
CTTAACTATTCTGGGACAGGCAGCATTAACTTGTCTATTTGGAACAGGCTTCGCGTCAGGAGCACACATACAGTATGACGACTTAAAATGCTCTCTCCATAGGCAGATCACTAGGTATGAGAGCAGTCCTGGGAGTCTGTGGCATCTGGCACTTTGCGTTAGCATGGACTGAGTTATGAAAGGGGTTTGAGCGATGCCAGCATTTTAAAAATACATCTCTGTCTATTGTGTCTCACTAAGATCACTTTCCACTGATAAGGGGGTCCCTGGGGCACCTCCACTTACCCACAAACTGCCTCCAAGGCTCTTAAGGTTAACGCTCACAGTTTGACTATCAGATCAATAGTTGTAAATGACTTCATCACACCAAAGAGGAAACTTTCCAGCTAGAATTGGTCCCTCAGTTACCCCTGACAGAGTACTGCTTGAGGAACATCGTGTTATTTTGGCTGCCTGATCTTTATCATAGACAAGATGCTTCAAAAGGAACACAGATATACTTTAACTGCATTTTACGCCATTTCGCTGTGCATGCTAAGAGAATCAGATAGGAATTTCGGCACAAAAAAGGTGTATTGGAATATCTGAAAAGACATTATGCATGACTTTGTTGTTTTAACTCTTTAAAGCCTGACATATTAAATAATAGTCAGACAAATCTTTAAATCTTAACATTTTTGAAACTTCAGACAACATATAAAAACAAATCTAGACGTCTAGAAGTTAGTATATTTGTTTTACTTCATTTATTTCGCATATCATATTTGATACATCAGGCATTTATGGTTCATATAGCATGATACAGCAAAATATAGAGCTTAAAATTTTTCTGAGGCCCAAATTAAGCAAAATAAATTAATTCATTCATTAAAATAATAACAATACTACAATTTTGTGCAGATGCTGATATTAATAAGGCCCAAAAATTTTATTCTTATATAAAATGCATAGAAATATCACTTAATATGTCGTTGTAACCCAAATAAAGATGATATTCAAATGCTTGGTTTTATGATCAAAGCTCTGTAGTTTTTATTTTAGAGCAAAAATATATAATGCAATGACAATTGAGAGATGAACAAATATATTGACCTCAAAAGCCTGATGTATCATATTTGATATTGATGTTTTAACATGATTTTTCTAAAAAAAAAATTTTTATGAATGACCAAGTAAACCTAAGTTACTTCAATCCAGTAAGTGATAATCTTGAAATATAATATAACACTATAAAATCTGTTCTTATATTTACTTCATAACAATCAGTAAAGATTTCACATCAAAAAGACACACAGACCCTGACCTGAACATTTTTATAATTATACTTAAAGGTGTTTTACTTGATTAAAAATAATAAACAATCAATTGGAGGACAGACAGAATGAATTCATTAGAAAGCTAGATTTTGTACAGTACCAAATATGATATAGCAGACTTTATAGTGTTAAACACAGCTTTTTTTTTTTTTTTTTAAATTGTGTAAATCTATAATTCCGAATTAGCATGCAAAATACGAACCGCATTAAATGCACAACCGTTCATTAAGGCAAGATTATGCACATTATTCAGCATAAGCCTTGAATGTGTCTTAGGCAGTTTATGGCACACTGAGAGGTGCATGTTCACAGTGGGAAACACAAGACATTTGCCTTCACTCTTTTGTCCTCGCACAGAAGCGGTAGTGTCAGATCTCCCCCCCAAAACCTTCCCAAATGTCCGCAAACCTGCCTGCTGTCCGGGTGCCAGTGCGTAATGAGTGCTGGCAGAGCACTGGTTAATAGGGGAGCAGAGAGGAGCGTCAAGCTAGAGATATATTCATGCGCGTGGCGTTACACTCCAACCCAGGGTGACAAGTCTTCATCCTCGCAGCCCGAGGCCAGGATTAGGTCTGGGACCGGGGAGAGAGCGCGGCTAGCCACACAAAGCCGATGGTAATGCAAAATCTTTTTCATATTAACCTCACCTCCTTTCCCTCGGCCTGACAGTGGACAGGCCTGCTCTCTTTGGGCGCTCAAATTATCCTCAATTACTGCGGAAAGGCCAGGCGAGGGGACGTCACCTAACCTTCACCATCTGTTAGGTTCAAAGCCCCGGCAGCCAGCCGGTCCGCCTGTCTCCTGCCTCCTCCTGACCTTTCAGGCCCGGCCCCTCGACCCTCCCTCCTCACTCCAACACCCCCTTTCTCCGGACACAGCTGGGAGGTCCGTGCGCGCACATCACATCACGCTAGAAAAGGTTACCGAGATTGACTGTTTTTCACACTTTTGCATATGAGAGCGGAATATTCAACACCAAAACAGTGTGCGGGGAAAATATTGAAATATTGCTTCATTTTTTGGGTGTATTTTCATAAGTTGGAAATCTATTTACAAATTTTTGCATGTTTACAACTTTAGATTTTTTTAGGGATCATGAATAAATAATGAACAGTCACTATGTAAAAGAACACAAAAGTAATGCTGTTCAGTGTTGAATGTTTAACTGAATGTTAAAATGCATTAGTTTATATAGAATTAACAATAACCAAAATGAATAAATGTAGTAAAAGTATTCTTAACTTTGTAAAAATATGTAAATATATATCAAAACTTCATTAGGACAATTTTAAAGGCAATTTTCTCAATATTTAGATGTTTTTGCACACTCAGATTCCAGATCTTCAAATAGTTGTATCTTGGTCAAATATTGTCTTATCCTAACAAACCATACATTTTATTTATTCAGCTTTCAGATGGTGTACCCTTATGACTGGTTTTGTGGTCACATTTAAATTAAAATGTATTCATGATTTTGTAAGCATATTTAAAAACACTTTACTTTAAAACAATATTCATGGGTCAAAATTATTGCTTTTATGCATAAAATCTTTAGGATATTAAGTAAAGATCATGTTCCATGAACACATTTTGTAAATATCCTACCATAAATATATTAAAAATTAATTAGTAATTAGTAATGTGCATTGCTAAGAACTTAATTTGGACAATTTTAAAGGCAATTTTCTCAATATTTAGATTTTTTTTGCACCCTCAGATTTCAGATCTTCAAATAGTTGTATCTCGGTCAAATATTGTCTTATCCTAACAAACCATACTTATACATCTTATTTATTCAGCTTGCAGATGATGTATAAATATCAGTTAAAAAAAAAAAAATACCCATATGCCTGGTCACATTTAATTTAAAATGTATTCATAATTTTGTAAGCATACTTAAAAAACACTTTACTTTGAAACAATATTCACTCAGAATGTGCTAGTAAATTCACAAATAAAGCAGAGAGACTTAAAATGGTGTTTTATTGTAAAACGTACTTCAATAATCTGTTTATATTGATTATATTGATTATTTGTTTATTATCTGATTATTTACAATCTTTAACAGTGTATGGTCTTTATCTAAATAATTGCATTTGTAAATATACATAAATACATAATTATATATGTCAAATGAATATTTAATCCGCAATTTAGCTCTAAATGAAAAAGAATATGTTCATGAGTCATTCACCTCACCTGAAAGCTTTGTTTTATCAGAACAAATATTCTCAATGATCGTGACTGGAAAGTGCATAAACTCTATCCTTTCTAATCCTGTTTCTCAAAACCACATCTTTATTTTCTACATCCTAATCGAACGCTACAACTTTCTCCTCAGCAGATTTCCCGTCCTCCAGCAGCACCTGGCCGTAATTAAACATTCATCTGCTTTTGGCATTGTTCTTGTAAAATATTGAGCAGTTCTTATGCCTCCTATAGCACATGCTGCACTGAATAATTGAAGGCGTATTTTCTGTTTGTTTTTAACCTATGTGTTTTAGCAAGTCCAGTAAGTCCATTTTGATTTTTTTTCCACCGCTCCCCATCAGTAAAGCCGGACACTCTAGAGGCCTCCTTTCACAGGTCATCTGGCTAGACCTGACGGCTCAGAAATAACTTTTAATAAGTCTGATAAATAATAGATGGAGTATACGCTAAAGCCAAGCTGAGAGGTACAGGGAGCAGGACAGCGAGCTGGGCAGGCAGACAGCAGTCTGGTCCCTGAGCTTATCGGAACCTGCCTCTTACACAGACACGCGCACGCTCTCCTCCTCCCTCTCCAGACAGAGCGCTCTCAGGGGTCAGGGGTCATGGACTTGACCTTGGAGACGCTAGGAAAATGTTCACTCAGTCTTTTATCATCTAGGATTATTCAACGGGAGGCCCACGCTTCTCTCGGCATTACCCTTCATTACCCCCACCTCCAGACCCAGCCATCAGAAGCCCAAAAATCCCCAAATCAATATTTTATACTGACATAATTGTCCACTTAAATAGATTTATTTGAAATCCGATTGATACCTTCCTCTGAAATGAATGTCTGTGTTTTTACAATCTTCAGCTGTTTTATGAATCATAATGGATCTCTTGCTTTCTTTATCTAAATAATTAGAATTCATTTGTTTGCTTTATGTCTATAAAATATTATAAACAACTGCAAAACTTTCTTTCCTCGCACACTAAATTAGAATCCATAGGTTTTCAAACATAATGTTTAAGATGTTTTGTTATTATTATTATATAATATATACTACTATATTATTCTAGTAGTAGTATTATATATTTTTCTCTTACACACATACACACACACACACACACACACACACACACACACACACACACACACACACACATGGTCTAAAGGGATTCTCTCTGCTTTTTTGTTTTCTTGTCACATGACAGCAAAATGGTTTCATGCATGTTGGTGCCATGCTGACTTTGATTTGGCTGACAGAGGTTTTTCAAAAACATTATTTTAGAACTAAATTGTTACATTTTGAGACATTTTGGAGGAAAATAATAATAATAATAAAAATAATAATAAAGCATTATGCAAAATCAAAGCAATGTTACTGCTATGTTACTATATGCCCCTGGACCACAAAACCAGTCATAAGTAGCATGGGTATATTTGTAGCAATGTCCAAAAATACATTGTATGGGTCAAAATTATTGCTTTTATGCAGAAAATCATTAGGATGTTAAGTAAAGATTGTGTTCCATGAAGACATTTTGTAAATATCCTACCATAAATATATCAAAACGTAATTTTTGCTTAGTAATATGCATTGCTAAGACCTTCATTTGGACAATTCTAAAGGCAATTTTCTCAATATTTAGATTTTTGCACCCTCAGCATCCAGATCTTCTCAGTCAAATATTGTCTTATCATAACAAACCATACATCAATGGAACCCTTATTTATTCAGCATTCAGATGTTGTATAAATCAAAATTTTGAAAAATTGACCCTCATAACGGGTTTGTATGTCCAGGGTCATATATAGTAGCCAAATCTAAAGTAGCCAAATTTAGATATTTAAAATATGCTCATAATAGAACAGGGTTTATTATGAAGATATATTTAAAATGCATGGCATTTGAATGTATTTTTAAATAACAAAAGAACGTCACGTCATCGACACACACACACACACACACACACACACACACACACACACACACACACACACACACACACACACACACAGGCGCGCACACTCTCGGTTTGATATATTTAAACAGCACTTCTTGTCTCTTGTGTCGTTTTTGAATCGCGTACGTCCGCCTGTCAAGACAATACAATGCTTTTTTAGGTCAAATATTGCACAGCGCAGATGAGTGCCGCGGGAGAGGCGTGGGGGGTCACAAATATGCCACGCATCGCTAATCATGACCAGCAGATCTGCGCCTCCGACACCGAGACAGGTGCGGCGCTGAGCAGCTGTAACACCGGCACATGCACGGACATTCATGAGCGAGCCTTGCTCCAACAGCTTTGTTTCCTGTATGGTTGGTTTTTAAAATGCATATAATTATAATAATGCAATAGCCTAAAAAATATCGAATCTACTTTTTTTGCAAAAAAAAAAAAAAAAAAAAAAATGCTGCATTTATAAGATTTTTTTTTTTTTTTTTTTTTTTGCGAACTTAAATGGAGATTTAACAGTGGCACCGTGTGTGTTTGTGTGTGTGTGTTGTCCCCGATCTTAGATGGGCTCTTCTCCCCTTTTCTGGGCACTGTGCCATCAACAGAATTAACCAAATCAGCTCAGCACACGTCAGGTTAATACAGCAGTGACTAACACTAATAGCAGGGCTGCTTGTTTCAGTCTCATTTGAATGTGAATAGTGTTTACCACTGAGAGCAGCTTGTAAGGGCCGGCTGCTTTGAATACACAACAACCTGCCACATAAAGGCTTTCAATTAGCCTGTAATAATTAGCCACATTCTCTCCAAAGCAATTAGGGGCCAATTAGCCTTCATAGTTGCTTAATTGGCCGGATTAATTACCCACTGGCAGCCTGTTCAGGAATGTGAAGAGAGGCATGCAACAGAAAACCACTAGTTTGCATATTATTCGTAAAGAGAGGAGAGAACGGTGTAATTAAATAATAATGGCAGTAGGGAAAAAAGAGGGTGGTTTTAATGTTTTACACTAAATATTTTAAGCCATTTTAATTTATTTAGTATAATAGGCCTACGTGTTATTGTTTTTTTTTTCAGTACAATCACGATGACACGATTTATTTTAATAGCTACTAAACAATTCGATTCTTTTTCACATTTCATATTTAGCAACAGAAACACCTTTTCAAACGTAAAAATCTTCCTTTAAGAATCATTTAACAAACAAAATACCTTGGAAATGTGTAAAACAAAAAAAAAGGGTCATGTGATCTAAGCGTGGCTACCACAAGGACACAGAGGACAAACTAAAAAAATAAATAAATATGTTTCGATTTATATACAGCAGGTAATAGTATTACTGTGTGTTATCTACTGAAGGTGACAATAAATCTAGTGCTGTGGACGACTGACATTGTGTAAAACTCATATTGTGTGGAGTATCTAACAGCACTGATTTTTTCTTTTTTTTCTCAAGAACGTATTTTATGATTTTCAGAAACTAGGTTCGGACCGCGAAATCTAAAACAAATATGAATAATCTGGGACGCTGTTGCAAAGCAGATCGTCTTGTAGTAATCAGCATGCTTTGGCTTTTATATACGTCCAAATGTGTGATGTGAACGGGCAGCAGTGTAATTATTGTGGAGAAAATAGGTCAGACTGGACCTCAGCAGTGTCCATTTGTCACGATGCATTGAGTGAGGTGAATGACTCAGAGGCATATGGCTTTCATCTCAGCACACTGAACAGCTGATTTCTTCAGAAAGCTTCTGTTAAGTTCAAGGTCCCGGGGGTCGATGATCAGGCCCGGCTTCACCGGAGACGCTCATCATCACGCGCTTCATACACAAATATGCACTGAAAGTTGCCAAGAGAAAAAATGCCATTATATTTAGCATTTTATTCAGGAGGTGGAAAAATACGT
Organism: Garra rufa; assembly: GCF_049309525.1. Taxonomy (NCBI): domain Eukaryota; kingdom Metazoa; phylum Chordata; class Actinopteri; order Cypriniformes; family Cyprinidae; genus Garra; species Garra rufa. Next base: position 7,421,847 of record NC_133363.1, on the reverse strand, counting down.
TTTATTTAAATATGAAGACGTATAGTACTTCAAAATGAATCATTTGTTGTTTGGAACGATTTTATAATAATTTCAAGAAAATAATAGCCTAATAATGACACCAATAAAACGTTTTACGATATAGATCATATGCATATAACATTTTAGTATATTAAATAGCCTTTACATTTTAAGCTCAAATGATTCGAGATGTTACAAATAAGCATGATCTACAAAACAAGCTTTACAACTACGTATTTATTTTAAATATTTAAGGAGACGAAAAACAAATGACGTTTATTTAATCAACATAGGAATGTAGCATTAAGTACAAACAGTTTATAAAAATAGCCTAATAAAGCACGGATTTTTGTGGGTGAAAAACAGTCGTATCATTAATAATAAATCGACGAAATGCACATTTCATATTATAGTAAAGACTAAAGGAATCGAAAGCTATCGAAATGATCATTCGTCGTTCATTTTCCTTTAACATACAGCTATAACATGTAAAATTAAATAAATGCATGCTAAAATATTTTAAACACATTATATTACTTGAGTAATTTTTTACAAACAATACATATGCAGTTTGAACTTTTACTCATAAGCCAGTCCGCATTACTGAGAAGAGTTTTCAGGTAAATGCTTAAAAAAAATAAAAGTATGCATACATACAATTATCTATTTAAATTACGAGCACATTAATAGTCTAAATGCAAAAATAATAATTACATTTATAGTTGGCCCCCGAATTATTACACTGAAATATGTTTAAAGCATATTACTTTTTATTTAAACATCTGACTGTGTTTGTAATAAATATGGCTTTAAATAAACGGATTATCAATTATAATGATGTAAATTACTTATTGTAATAACGAATTTGAGGTAGTCATGCGAAAATATTTCACAACCTAGACATAGAAATTTGAAAAAAAAAATGCATTAAAATTGCAAATTAGTTTCCAAAGTTCCGCTAAAACTATATGTAATGCACAGACGAATTATATACAGATTTAAAGCAACGATGCTTATCCAGATTGCACGTGCCATGTGAACCCATGAACCTGTCCGTTTCGAGATGACACTGGAGTGAAGGTGATCCATGTATGCTCAGTAGAGATGGCCAATTCCCAGTGGTGTTCATCTCTGTGAAATTATATACCAGTTTTCCGTAAGGGATCTAAATTTATTCATTGGCTATTTTTTGATGTCCTTCACCTGCATGGCTAGCATCTCAGTTGCTGATGAACTGATTCTTGAAATAAACTGTCCAGATTTAAAGGAATCACCCTGCTTAAAATGTATTTTATTATAATTTTTAATAGCACGGGAAATTGATTTAAATCGTTTCAAAACTATACAGGCTTTTTGTGGATGCTAAACTGTCTGGTCTTATTGCATGTTTCATTGCACAGAAATTAATGTTCAATCTGTAAGCAAGTAAGTAAATAAAAATAATTAACTATTCAAAAATGAATAGGAAGTTCATGGGCATTTAAGATGGCAGAAGGGAACACATTTGGAGTTGTAAGTGTTTAGAGGTCTTTATATAAAGATCTTTATGTAATATTTAAAGATATAAAGAAGTATTAACAAATAAAAATCATAAGATACATACACAAGTGCACCTGTTGTACAGTGATCCAAATATTCAGACAACAAATGAATATTACTGTAGGCTATTTACTGTGTAAACTGACATTTGGAAAAAATGTAAAGGTTAGAAGATTTAAAAAAAAAGATAAATACTGCAGCAAGAGCAATGTTTGAATGGCAGTATTAAAAAGCAGGGATAAAGAGAGGAAGCATGGAAAGCACATGGAAAAACTGCCAAATAAAAGTGACTACAGCTAAAAATTCTACAGTAAGAAATACAGGGGTAGACAGAAGGACAGACAGAGGTGGTCCCAGGTGCCCGTGCTCTTTACTGAATCCTGGTAATGACATCATTAGGCCACTTTGCATGACCAGAGAGAGATCCTCTTTCCGCAGAGAGTCCCTTCATGGAAGGCAGGTCAGCGACACGAGCCTCTGCCTGACATATAATTGCTGATATTGATTATAGGTTATCATATGCTGCAGGCTATTTGTAAGATAATGCCAGAGGGGTTAATTTGTTAGCCATTAACCTCTTGGGCCTGGGTCTGTGTACATACGAATTAAGTTTAAAACAAGTCCTGACTGGTTTCCTCAGCCCTTGGCCCTAAATGGAACTGTAATAGGGTTAAACCGAAATTACAATGCAACACCATGAAACAGCACTGCGCTCACACAGCCACCGCACAGGCCACTGGTATTTGAAAAAGGGCACTGGCCACAGGTTTTAAGAGAGCAGAGCCTTCGCACCAGCAATTAGACCACAATCTCCACCCATTTTGCTAGAAAAATATCCTTCAAAGGGCTCTTTCTGAAAAGCCTTTTGGTTCCAGAACACAATTGACATTTACAGGGAATGTAAAGTGTCCACCTGAAGAGGAAAAAAAATGTGAATGTATCTATCTAAAACAAGCAGACATTGCCGCTACTCGTCATTTGTAAATGTGAAGTCCACAAAAAATGTCAGTAAACAATGCAATAAACCCTGCAGCTCTATCATAAACGACACTGAATTTATATATACAGAATTAAGTCTCTTTTTTCTTTTTCTCTACGAACCTTCATTCAGCAAGGACACATTAAATTAATTAGAAGTGACAGTAAAGACATTTATTCTAAAAGTTTATTGAACTTTCTATTCATCCGTTCCTGGAAAAAAGTTTTCCATTCAGTTTCCACAGTTAAAACTGTTCTTAAAATTGATAATAATAAGATCTACTGTAAATATTGGTAATAACTGAGCACTAAATCAGCATTTTAGAATGATTTCTGAAGGATAATGTATTTCTGAAGACTGGAATAATGATGCTGAAAATTCAGCTTTGCATCACCGGAATAAATTGAATTTTAAAATACATTGAAATAGAAAACAGTTATTTTAAACTGTAACATTATTTCATAACATTAATGTTTTTACTGTATTTTTATCAAATAAAGTCAGCCTTGGTGAGCATAAAACTTTATTTATTATTCCCAACTTCTAAACTTTTAGTTTCTAAACTTCTAAACTTCTTATGATAGATCTACAGGTCTACAGACAAAAAGAGTATAGTTACAAAATTATGTTGTTCGATGTTATTACAGTACTCTAAAATTGGGGTTTAATCAATTAAATAAATTTAAAAACCCTTTAAAATATTAAAATATTTCATATTAAATAAATATATTATTATATTGTATATTAAATAAATAAATATGAAATATTGCCAGAGCAGAAATAACTTCAAAGAAGATAAATCCCCATTTCAATCAAAAAAGCAGTTAGTTGAGTTTTACTAACCAAGCAGAGACAGTACTATCAAAATCACCATTGAATGGATAATTCCAACAAATGTAAATCAACCAAACACACAAAAACAGAAACAGTAAAACACACCCACCAGCCAAACAGCAGCATAACAAAACTTTAAAAGTCTCCTGTAAAGCACACAGTACAGCGACTGTACATCAAAAGATCACAGCAAAGCCAAAGGAGATGTACCAAAAGTTGAAGGAGTGTGTGGGAGTGTGCGAGTGAGTGTTTATGTGTCCACATGTGTGTGTGCGCGTCTGTGCTGACGTGTAGGTGTGTGTTTAGGAGCGAGGGAGTGTGAGATTAGTCAGAGCAGCACAGGTGAACCTCAGAGTCTGACACACAGCTCTAGTAAAACAGCAGAGGCCGTACCTGTGCTCCTCTGCTCCGGTGGCATCAAACGCTCCCGAATCCAGCAGTTATCCGACAGCAGGACGTGTGGTCCAGGTTCTCTCCTGACCCAGCTAAGAAGCACAGGGAAGAGGAACGAGAGCAAGCCAGAGAGATGGAGACAGAGGGAGAGAGAGGGGGGGAGTCAGAGGTTTGCCACTGTGACACCATGATGGATCCATGTGAGATTGGTCATAGACTCTCTCTCTTTCGTTTTCTCTCTCTCTCCAACACACACACACACACACACACATGTTTAGGCTGTGCAGAGCCCGTCAAGGTGCTTTGTCTAGTTCAGACATGCTAACTGACCAGCAATCAGAAAAATGTCACAGGATATGCATGAAAATGGGTCACTGTATGTGATAAGTGCAAAACCGTATCGCTCATTTGGAGATCAAAAATATAAATTGATAGACCCTTTCATCTCTTTGGTTTCGCGGGCTCGCGATATTCTAAAATATATTTTTGTGGGACTGTGAAAATGATTCGGGAGCCCAGCAGAATGCCATTAGCATTCATTCACAGTCTCCCCATAGCATCTGCTGCGTATTTTAATGCCGGCTGGACGCAGAGGGGCAGCTGGAATTGGACAGGCAAATAAAAAAAGGGTCAAAAGTCTTACACAGAGCAGAGTCAGGCCAGCCACCCAAACAAAAGACAATAAAGAAGAGGCTGGGACGCGACCGGCCGCTGGTAGCCCGAACGGATGCACTCTCAGAGAAGGAAGCTGACACTGTGGCTGTACCCTTTCAAAATGACACTTTGTACCTTATTTACTCCTAAAGGGTGCATATTAGTACCTAAATAGTATGTAGGGTGGCACTTTGTGTACTAACATTAAGTGTTACTATGTAACTACATCTTGTTCTGGAAAATTTCCACATTTACTGCTAATAAATTTGAGGTACTGTATGGCTGGGTTCCAGTTACAGGTAAACTTAACAATGTAACTACAAATGTTAATTAAAGGATTAGTTTATAATTTACTTACCCCCTAGTCATCCAAGATGTTCATGTCTTTCTTTCTCCAGTGGTAGAGAAATTATGTTTTTAGAGGAAAACACTTCAAGAACTTCAAGAGCTCTAAACAATCACAGCCGAGGAAGAAGGGTTTCATCTAGTAAAACAATTGGTTACATTCTAAAAAAATTACAATTTATATACTTTTTTTACATTAAATGCTCGCACTCAATACAGTTAGGGTATGTCAAAAAACTCTTTTTCTCCTCCAGCTTCAAAATCATCCTACATCGCTGCAGTACTAACCCTACTAACCCAGTGTTTCCAAAATGAACGTACAAAGGTCAAACGCCCTTTACGAAAAAAGGTAAAACAGCGATGTGGGACGATATTGAAGTTGGAGGAGAAAATGAGATGGGAGTTTTTGACGTACCCTAAAACTGTCTTGAACAGGAGTGCACAGAGTACGCATGCGCCTCACAGAGCTAGACAAACTGAGCATTTGTGGTTAAAAAGTGTAGAAATTGACTTTTTTTTTTTAGAAAATAATTGTTTCGCTAGATAAGACCCTTTTTTCTCTGCTGAGATCATTTAGAGCCCTTTAAAGTTGCATTTAAACTGCATTTTGAAAGTTCAAACTTGGGGGCACCATAGAAGTCCATTATATGGAGAAAATAACTAAAATGTTGTCCTCAAAAACATCATTTCTTTATGATTGAAGAAAGACATGAACATCTTGGATGACAAGGGGGTGAGTAAATTTTCTGTAAATTTTTGTTCTGGAAGTGAACTAATCCTTTAAATGCAAACACTTGTAATTACAAAGTAATTACAGTGTAATTACAATGTACCACTATGTATGCACTACTTTTCCATTGTTTTTCTATGTAAACAGATGTTAGACAGACATGGTTGACCATTACACTCGAGTCTTGTATTATTTGCAGTTTTTTTCTCCAATTTACTCTCTGTATCTCATGTTGTTGAAAGCATTTCATGTGTTTTTCCTTAAGAATTTAATTTTTAATTCAATGTGTTACTTGCCTTTTTTTAAATTATTTGTGACTTGCATTTTCTGAGTGAAAATTCGTTCAAAGTAAAAAAAGAAAAAAAAAATCTGTGTACTGTACATTGCAGTTAAGGCCAGCTTATATAAACTGTACACAAAACTAGAAGTTTATATTGCTGAAGGCTAGTAAACCTGGTTATAGTGATAGCTAAGGCAGAATCGAGGAAACAACCTGCAAAGTTTGTTGTTTGATATTAAATAAAACGATTTGAGTTGACAGCTGCATATGAAAGGTACTTTTAGGAAAGTGCTTGGAGTGAATTGTGATAAAAAAAAGGCATTTTTAAAAGGCAACTGCTCGCCTTGATATAAGTGTCACTCATTTCTCCAGAGCATGCACATTATGCATACCATACGAAATACTGTTCGCAAAATAAACACCAAACATTTGGGGTTTTCTGCTGCCACGTTGATGTGAAAATTGATTTGCATTGCATGAAACATGCATAAAGGGATCGGCCATCCTGCTCGGCCCTGCTTGGAGAAATCACATTTTTATATAAATCAAGCCCTCCCCTTCTCTGACTGGGGACAGACTAGGCCAAGTTGAGTTGGCCCAAGTCTGTTGACCTCTGTATGCAAATGAACCCATATGGCCACGGCACCCAGACAGGCCAGACCTCGTGGCTGAACTTGACTCCCAGCAGTGCAGATGGAAGGGAGGACGGAGGGGAGGAGGTCCCCCTCACCTTTGTTGAACCGTAATCTCTAAACAAACACCCCGAAAGCTTGTCCAGTGGGACGGATGACCTGATGAAATAGTCTCTGGACTAGGACAGAAGTTCTCAGAGATAGATCATGACCCTGTCCCAAATGTGCCATCAGCCCTTACAATCTTTCTTCAAATACACACTTAGGGCATTATGTCACATAAATTGTCAGGCAAAAGTACACTAGATATTGGCCTCAAGAAGGGGCCCTCAAAGCACCTTTACTCAGGCATAAAAATAAATAATAATAAAAAAACTGTCATCATTTACTCACCCTCATATCACACTGCAAAAAAATGGCTTATCTGACTTATCTAAAAATTCTTAAATTGAGATGCATTTACTAGATAGGCAAAATGACGTAAGATATTTAGTCTTGTTTTAAGTAAAATGCACTTTTTTTCTCCTGGAAACAAGTAAAATGACCTGCCAATGAGGTAAGTTAAATATTCTTAAAACAAGAATTTTACTTACCCCACTGGCAGATAATTTTACTTATTTTGAGCAAAATGCACTTTGTTTAGTTTTCTTTTTCATCTGGAAACAAGACTAAATAACTTACGTCATCTAGTAATTGCATCTTAATTTTAAGGTTTTTAGATATTTTGACTAGAAACAAGACAAAAATACTAAGTAAAATAAGCCTTTTTTGCAGTGCAGAAGATATTTTAAAGATGACTTCCAATAAATATATGAACTAAATTTAAACAAAACATTTCTCAAAATATCTTTTTATGTTCCACATAAGAAAGTCATATAGGTTTTGTACATGAGAGTGAGTATGTACAATGTCAAAATGATGTCAAATTGAGTCAACATTGGTTCTCGAGAGTTTGCAAAAATAAAATAATAAAATAAAATAAAATAAAATGAATGAAATTAAACTTTAGCCATTAAAAAGAATAAAGGTGACTAAATTTGTGTGCCCTTTTAAGGTTACTTCAAGGCAAGTCAGAACACTTGGCTTGCATTTCGGAAAAAGGTTCAATCTCTAAAAACTATTTAGCATGAGACAATATTACCTAGATTTTATATTCACATTTATACATTTAGCAGATGCTTTAATGTAAAGCACCTTACAAATAAGCAATTCAACAAGTGATTTATCTTAAAGAGGCAATAACATGAGAAGTGCAAAATAGCACAAGCTAGAACGGGGAGGGACATAAAAAATAGTGAAAGCATAGGGTCAGCAGGATGCAGCAAGTGCTCATGGAAGAGATTTTAGCTGTTTCTTGAATATTGTCAGGGATTTGGCTGTCCAGATAAGGTTAGGATAACATATCAAATCAGTAAAATATTTTTTTTTTTTTTTTTTTTTAAAGCTCAAATCATAAAAATACATTATTTTTTTTCTGGTTGGTCCAGTTAATGCAACACCTACAGCAAACAAAAACAAACAAACAAACAAACAAAAAAACAAACTCTTTTAACATTTCTATGCTTTTCTCCTGTTAGTTTTCTCCTCCAATTTATAATGTCTCTGTCCACAAGTGCACAGTGCTGAATCTCTTAAGTTCAGGACTGAATAAAAACCCTGCATAAAAACCAGGATGTTACTTAAACCCTGATCACATTATGTCCTGCCCTGAGCCCTCATATTCAGCACTTTCCTCCTTAATCGTCCCTCCTTCAGCCTATCTCAGCTTCTCCTCCTCTATCTTTATCTCACCCACCAAAATGCTTCTGAGTGCAACAGCAGGTAAAATATTCCAATTAAATACAAAAAAAGGAAAGGCTGCCGTTCTACTTAACTTTGACATTTAGCGCTCAGTGTGGGGGTTCCCCTGCTCAGAGAGATGGGTCAGATTGAGAAGGCATCGATCTCTGTGAGAATGTGAGTGATACCTCCTGCCAATTACAGTAATCACATATGCCTGTTTCAGCGGTGAGCAAATGTTATCCACAAGAAGCAACAGGAAGCTCCATGATAACATGCCAACCACTGTTACACTAACACACACAAAGCTTAGCTTGAGCACACGCTGAGTATGCGATATACTCTGAGAATAAATCTCTGCTGCTTTAAATCCAGAACCCTTGGTCCTACCCTTTTAAAAATAAGGATCTTCTATAGAAGATCCATTCCGTAAACAGTTCATGAAGGAATAGTTGACCCCAAAATGAAAATTTGCTAAAAATGTACTTTACCTCAGGCCATCTGAGATGTAGATGCGTTTGTTTCTTCATCAGAACAGATTTGGAGAAATGTAGCATTACCAATGCATTACGAATGGGTGCCGTCAGAATTAATCTAAAAAGCTGATAAAAACACCACAAGTAATACACACCACTCTAGTCCATTAGCAACTTTTTGTGACGTAAAAGCTGTTTTTTTTTACTCTAAACTGTTTCTTCAGACAAAGAGTTCTGTAAAGTTTTCTCATCTGAATCAGGAGAAAAATATGCACAGAATCCTCTGGTCCAAACAGGTTCTAAACAAATATGTCACTAGATTTTGATGTGAGAGGACAATAGAGGCCTTGTTTTTCCCACTGGATGAAGCATTGTTATGGATTATGTCCAGAAGTGATAGTTTAAAATTAAAACACCTTAAAAATGCATTTGTTTCTTACAAACATGCATCTTTTTACTTTACAAGAGGTTAATTGATGGACTGGAGTCATGTAGATTATTGTGATGTTTTGATGAGCCGTTTTGGACCCTCCTACTGATGGCACCCATTCACTGCAAAGGATCCATTGGTGAGTGATGTAATGCTACAGTACATTTCTTCAAACTGTTCAGATGAAGGAACAAAGTCGTCTACTTCTTGGATAGCCTGGGGGTGAGTAAAGTTTTAGCAAATTTCCATTTTTAGGTGAACTATCCCTTTAACAGAACCATTTTTTTCCCCTAGTGTAAAGAACGTTTTTCCACCTTTGCTCCACAGATGCTAAAGGTTCTTCTCAGAACCATAAAGAACCTTTTTTTAAAAGAGTGTACACTCTTAAAAATAAAGGTGCTTCAAAATGTTTTTCACAGCGATGCCATAGAGAAACCATTTTTGGTTCCACAAAGAACCATTCAGTCGAAGGTTCTTTAAAGAACCATCTCTTTTCTACCTTTTTATAAATTGAAGAACCTTCTTTCGCCACAAAGAACCATTTGTGAAACAAAAAGGTTCTTCAGATGTTAAAGGTTCTTTATGGAACCATTCAGACAAAAAGGTCCTTCTATGGCATCGTGAAGCACCTTTATTTTTAAGAGTGTAGGTGTGCAATTAGCGTCCGATCTGTCACTGCCCCTTGTTCCCCTGGGCCTCCCTAGCCACGCTAACCTTGTTTATGGCCATTCGGATCACCGCCGCCCTTATCGTACGACTATCTACAGAGCGGCCAGCGAAATGCACTTACAACTCTCAAACACAAAAACAATGAAAACATAAACCGTGTGTCTTCATCAAACACCAGTCAGAAGAGAGAAAAAAGGATTGAGGGAAGGGTTTATGAATTATTTAGATTAAAATCTTTCTCCGATTACCCGTTCTTTCCTACTTCCATTCCCCTTTCTTCCCTTTCTTTCTCTTTTTCAGAGGAGAATTCTAAAACATTTATATCCCTCTGTTCCTGAGTAAAGGAGCTCAGGGCAGATATTCCATTAAAAATAAAAGTTGGTGGAGACGAGGAGAGAGAGGCAGCCTGAGCCTCGGTGGATTTTAGATTTTAGTCACCTTTAATCAGCCCTACTGTTTCTGTACTCATGGAAAAAGAGGCAGATGAAACAGGTGCGTAATGATTTTCTTCTTCTACTAGTTTGCTGCAGTCTTTGGATGCTGGCAACTTAAAAGGATCCAAAGAGAAAAGACTTTTCTTTACCTTTTATTATTACTGTCAGGGCACCCGCTCACTACTTCCCTTTGTTGGAAGGTCTTATCAATTTTCCAACTTATTAAAAAAATGATGCATTAAGGATGTAAGTGCTATTATCCTTGCTCAGGAGTGTAGTGGAGGACAGTGGGATTTTTAGCTGACGGCCTCAGCAACACTTTAATGATTGTCTTTGCTGTATCAAAGAAAGTTTGGCCCTGACCGAAAAGATCTCATCTATGTCTTTGATTAAGCAGGAGAGAATGAGCCCAGGTCTCTCTCTCTCATTTTATATTAAGAAAAATAACAGAATCTAATGGTTTAGAAGTTCAAATAGAGCTGATAAGGAGTGCATGACTTATGTATTGCGGTAAAAAAAAATCAACAGTCAAAGAGAATAATGTGCTCACTGTAGATTCATTTTTAACACCATTTAGCCTTTTTAAATTTACATATATATCTTTTTAACAGAGAAGTCTTTGCACAATTTATTATAAGCTAAAAATAATGTGTGTTTTTGTCCAGATGGATTCTCCCTCCAAAAAATAATTTGCAATAAATTTATTATGGAGAATAAAAACACAAATGTGTGTGCACTAGTCATCACAATGCCTAATACAGATATACAAATAAGTCACGAATAATGACTTCAAAATTATGGAATTCCATTAAAATGTTGGTTAAACTCACTAATTATCAAAGAAGCACAAGGATAAAGCACTATTTTATAAACATATTCAAAATTAGAGCACAATGGTGAGCCCTTGATCTTAATATGACTGAAATATAATACAACTTCATGAAAATAATTGTCTACTTATCATCAGTGTTGGGGAAAGTTACTTTTAAAAGTAATGTATTACAATACAGAGTTACTCCCTAAAAAAGTAACTAATTACGTTACTTAGTTACTTTTCATGCAAAGTAATGCGTTGCATTACTTTTGTGTTATTTTTTTAATCTGGGCAGTGTTTGCTTGTTTGTTTTTAATATAAAAAGTTCTATTTTTGGCAAATGTAAATGCTCTTTCACACCAAAAGCCTCAGGCTGAAGGAACAAAAAAATGTAACTCTGTAAAGTAGACCACAGAAGAAGAAAGTTCAACACTCTTCAGCAATAAAAACAAAAAAGTTAGTTTTTATTTTAGCTTATTAGTATGGTTGCATTGGTTAATAAAATGGGATTAAATACATAAAGATATTTGTATTACTTAACATATTTAATTATTGCAGGTTTGCATCATATTGTGAGTTGCTTTTCACTGTTTTTACTTATTTTGAGAAATACTCATTCTGGGTTTTTTTGTGAGTGAGATGAATTAATGCATGTTCACATTTATTCTAGAACAAAGTACTTACTCCTGATTTCTCTCAACATGGGGAACTTTTAATCAATAATTGGGGAAAAGTTATTATAGTACTTATTTGCAAAAGTAACTCGGATAGTGTCTTGTAAGTTAAAAAGTAATGCATTACTTTACAAGTTACTTAACAAAAGTAATCTGATTACGTAACTCGCATTACTGCTTTTCATAAACTTCTTGAAATGTCCATTAATTATTTCAAGATTCAGATTCTGTTTTCTGTCTCAAGAAAGATGCAGTAAGATGCGATAGTGGTGTTTCATTTGCGAATGAATAGCTGTTGCAGAACAAGAATCTTGAATGAATCCAGAAAAAATGTTAGATCTGTTTTGTTGTCATTTGCAGGACATGGTTTGTGGAATTTGTACACACACAAATTTTAAGACAGGAAATTAAAACCTATTTTGGTTGTGATCAACTTTTAATCGGTTTAGTGAACAATTCAATGATTCACTCGATTCAAAAAACAGTAACACAAGTCACTTGTCACCGCCTACTGGCAGATATGAATCCTAAGAATCCTTTATTCAATAAATTTGTTTTAATTATTAATCCTTTATTTAATCTTTAAAATTCAATTAATTGTGTTTGCATTGCAGTTTAAAAACACTTATAGTTTGACTCTATTGTTCCTAAGATGTGTTTTTAGTCTAGCGTCTACATTAATTTAATAGTACAGTTTTACAAGAACTTACTACTTAGAGTACAATTAAAAAGTGATGCAAAGAGACAAGTTTCTTCAAAATTCAGGATCAGTTTCCTCAGTGCATAAACAAAACCTACATTGCCAGCCTGCATCCTCGCTTCCTGCCAAACATTCCCACTGCTATCCATGACACAGATGTTCCTGAAATGTGTTTGAACATGTCTGCTTGTAGCGTAGCTTAAACAATCTTAATAAAATATTTCTGTAGAGGTTAGGTGGACCCCTGGCTCCTCTGGCTCATTATAGATCTCCGCGCGGGCCGATGAGTGCTGTTCTGGTCCCACTATGATTTATTAAGGCTGGATAAAGAAGAGGAAAGCCTGTCGGGTTTACACCACAACACACTCAGGCCACAGGGATGTTTTAGGGGCGAAGAAGGTTCAGCAAAGTGGCCGTGTCAGACAGGTTTACATCATCTGTGGTTCATTTTCAAATGAATTATGAATGCCTAAATGAAATACATAGGAGTCAGCTGCTTTTAAATAATTCTCCCTTCTTTCGCTGCCCTTCCATTCTTTGTAATTTTAACTCCCTGTATATGTGCAAGTGAGTGTGTTTATGGATGTGCCCTGTGCATCAGCAGCATTGCCCAGAGCTAAATTCAAGGCCATTTGCTCTTCAGAGCACAGCGCTAATGGGCGAGGGGAGGGACAGACAGGCCTTCTGTTTAAAAATGGATGGCTGTGATATGGCCAGATCTGAGCAAACAAACATCAGAGGCTAATTGGTTTGTTTGAAGGACAAGAGGCAGGGCTGCTCCTGTAGTTCTCCCCACCCACACCTGAGGGGATGTTTATACGAGTCAAGACACGGGAAATGGCTGCAAGCGGTCAGGTCGAGTTCTAGACAAGCTAGCCACAATGGTGACGCAAACCTGCTGCGGCCTTGTAGATTCTTAACCTTTTTACACTTAAACTCAAAATGTTGATTCCCTGGTGAGATTTTAAAAAGAATGCAGCATTGTAGCACAACAAGCAGTCACACGGAAGCAGTGTTTCTCAGCACTGTTCCTGGAAGCCACATGCAATACACATTTTGGATTTCTCCCTAATCAAACACACAAAAGAAAATCTTACCGATGCAATTCAATGTGGGAGTTTTTTTTTTTTTTTACTTAACTTACCTAATTAAAATGTGAGTTTGCAACTTCTTACACTTTTTCAATCAATCCACTACATTAATAATGTTGCATTGACTGAGTTCCTAGCATGCTTTTCAGTGGACTGTTAAATGTTACGATCTTCATTGTAATTTTGAGAAGAGTGGCTAATGGAGTTTTGGATTTACCACTGTGCTGAAGAGTGGTGCTTTTGCCTAGGTTTTAATAATCTGTCTCACACAATAAGTTTATTAAAGGGATAGTTCAACCAAAAATGAATATTCTGTCAGTAACTATTCACCCTCATGTCGTTCCAAAGCTGGAAGGCCTTTGGTTCAACCTTAATTTTTTGAAGCTATAAGAGTACTTTTTGTGCACAAAGAAAACAAAATAACAACTTTATTCAGTGAATAACAATAAATAACAAATTAAGTCATTGTTTTTGTTTTCTTTGCACACTTCTTTACTACCTTTCAGGGCCTTGAACATATCAGTTGCATTGCTGTCTATGCAGGCTCAGAAAGTTGACGGATTTTATTAAAAATATCTTAATTTGGGTTTTAAAGATGAACGGTTGTACAGGTTTGGAAAGACATGAGGGTGAGTAATTAATGACAGAATTTTCGTTTTTGAGTGAACTATCCCTTTAATATCAGATGTGAACAAGGTTTTAATTTTAATTTTAATAAGCATTTGATGTGCAAAAGACAAGACATTACAGTATTTTCCTTAAGTTAAATTTAAAAAAAGTTAGTGTTTAGTATGCTCATCTTTACTACTGATTGCTAGACGTGTGTTTGAATTATTTTAGCATGTTTAATTTTATTAAGACTTATTATAGTAATTCCACTACATAGTCAATTTTTTTGAGGGTATTAATAAATAGTCTATAATTCAGTTGCCGTAAACAAAACAATACAACAACCATACTCAAATTGCATTCCTCTCTTTTCACTAACTCTTTTACCCTGTAAATTCTTAAATGTTAAAATAATAGTGTTGTGTAATAGTGCAGGTTTGAGATTTTCAATTTTATTACATCAGGTTTTAATCACACTGGTTACAAGGTTTTTATTGTAGACCTCAGTGTCCCACCTTTTTGGTTTGATGAAACGTGTCAAAGGGTTAACCAAGCACTCTTCACAAAACAGCAACATTCACTCTTGTGTGCTGGTGGTTCGGCGTTCGAGCTGTATAGAGAAAGGACTTGACATCTTTTGACCGAGGCAACAGGCTTAACAGTGAAGGAATAGAGGATACAAAGATATATATTCCTTTACTCCACAGTTAATTTTCAAATCTCTAACATCCTATGGCTGTCTATTTTTTCTGGAGCCTTCTCTTTTCACTTTTTTTTGCTTTCATTCTTTTCTTTTAAGACGAAACGGGAGCTGGGTGCTGATAGTGATAGATGGCTCAGCGCTCTAACACTTTATCCAATTTAGTGCAGATTTCATCCAATAAAGAATCACTTGTGCACTCTCAAACTAAATGGAAGTCAGGCAGCGGAGAGAAAGGGGCTGCGGTTTGTTTCTGAGCTGCGAAAATCAAATTTTCTTAAAGCTGCCGCGGCAGTGGCTCGCGGAAAAAGCAGCAACAGCCATGACTGGCCGGGGCCACAGCCGTCTGCACACACAATTTAATCCATCACAGAGCTCCTGACACCACATCAATCAAGCTTTCATCAGCATGGACCCCAAAAAAACTATATTTCCATTCACCCACTCCTAACTGGGGCAAAGCCAAGCCCCTGCTGGCCAATAGCGGAGACCGGGAGGCCCCCGAGCAGACAGGACCGGGTAGCACCACCTACGGCGCTCACGCACAGACACACCCTCGACAGGCAGGTCGGTCGGCCTTCTGCAGGCGTTCGCACACATGCAAACGTTTCAACAGCACAGGCGAGGCTACATATTTCAGCCACTTTGCAGCGAGTTTGAAATAACAGGGCTTTATTTTTAAAGTATAAAATGAAACAGGATGATTTCTTTAGATCATAGATATCCATGTGTGTTTGAGCCAAATGAATCAAAAAATATATATATTTTCAGTGCTTTCGCGTTCTGCTGAGAAACTTTGCATTTGTCCGTGAAATCACTGAACAATTTTTACAAATGAATACAAAGTTTTTGGAGGAAAAGCTAAATTTTCTTGGTGCAGTGCAAAGGGTTTGGGAGAGAACGCAAAAACACTGAAACATAATTTTCTCTCCCATCTAATATTTTGGTCACACTTTATATTAGGTGGCCTTAACTACTATGTACTTACATCAAAAAATAAGTACAATGTACTTCATGTGGTCATATTGCATTGCAAAACACATTTGCTTCTATTAAGGTGGGATATGGGAAAGGTTAGGGACAGGTTTGGTGGTATGGGTAGGTTTAAGGGTGGGTTAAGGTGTAAGGGATGGGTCAACAGTGGTAATTACAGAAATTAATTACCAAATGTATAGTACCAAATGATTAATTTAATGTAATTACATAGTAGTTAAGGCCACCTGAATGTAAAGTGGGACCAATATTTTTTATTTTATCATTACCATGTCCCTTTAGGGGCTCTGTAAAGTACATACACACAAAAAGACAGTCTGGCATTGTGTAAATCAATATGTGGAAGTGCAGATAGCTAATACAAGCATTTTTATGTATTCAATTTCCACTGAGATCCTTTGAGGTGATTAGTAAAATACAAAATGATAAAGAGGTCAAAACCTGTTCCTATTAGCTTTTTATGCCCATTAAGACATAAAAAGAGGACATTTTGATTTGCAAAATAGTTGAAGTAGTCAAAAATTTCGAATTCTCCTTTCGCTTCATTGCAATTGTTCCTTTTCGGATGAGGCTAAAACACTATTCTTGAACTCATGCGGTAATAAACCCAACACGCATTCGCAGACACACACACAAACATATTAAATGTAGCGTCCTTCATCATCCTTCGCCGTATGACACCCCATCATCCCGCCCTCCCCCTACCTAACCTGACCCCTCCCGTGGCTGTCCTTTGTTCCGGGAACATGTCCCTCTTCGCCCCCTCAGCATCCCACAGGCTGTGGCTCTGGTGGCCTATGATTTATAATTCATAGGGGCCGCTTTTATATGGGACCTTGGTCTACCTGATATCTCTCAACTGGTCCCGTCCCAGAACAGGGAAGCGGTGGGGGCTTTCTTCATTACACCATGACAGACTTCCTCCCAAAGCCGGTGTGCCACCGCCGTCCTGCATGCATATGGGTTTTAATGATCTCCCCGCTGTAAGCCAGACCAGTGATATCATCCGTCGGACTGAAAGAAAAGATCCTTGATTGTTGTCTGCTATGATAAATGCCGCACAGGCATTAGCCTCGCTCCTGTAAAGCATGCGGCCCCCTGGCCCGGATCAGCGCGAGAGAGCGAGAGCGGCGCTGTGAAGTTGACCCCAGCGTGGGCTCTGGGCGTCAGGCTGTGGGCCAGGCCTGATTCTGCTGAAGGCTCTGCTCCATGCTCCGCTGGCCTCCTGAACCCTGCCCGTGCTCCAGTGCTGCCCCTGCACTGTACTTCTGCGCGCTCTCCCCCTCCTTCGCCTCCCTACGGGGGGCTCCATCACGGCAGGGCTTGTCCGATTGCCAGCGGCGGGTTAAACGACAAAGAGAGGGCAGCTCAGCCCGGATCAGAGGCATGTATTATTGTTGTTGTTGCTAAGTGCTCCGGACTAATTATTCCTCCCTGATTTGCAAATGGAGCATGGGCTCATTTCCATATCAATGGCCGGAGAAAGGCAGAGAGGGGAGAAGACGAGTCGAGGTGGGGAGGGGGGGGGGGGGTTAAGCATGCAGCTAAGCCTCGTTCCGACAACAAACACACAACAACCCCCCCCCCCCCCTTTCTTCTCGGATGGGCTAATAAAGACACTAAACAGAATGGTGGTCAGTGGAGTCATTTGGAAAGGGGGTGTGATGAGATGAGGGCTCTCTGTCAAATTATTGGGCAGGCCTCGGATTAGTTCAGTTGTAGCGTGGCCCCGCACTCCACTGAGATCATTTAGGCAATTACCAAGAACAAAGACAGCGGCAGTGTTGAACAGCTCCACTTCAAAGGCTTGCGCCAGGCGAACAGTTACAGCACACTGGTCAATTTCCATACAAACCGCACCCCCCTCCCCTCGGCCTCCCCTTCTCAACATGCCTCAAGGCATTCTAGCAGTGCTAATGAACACTAGCTGCCTTCGCTGCCAAACAACACACGAACACGCTCGCACTTCTAACTCCGATGAGAAGTTCATGATGCGCTCTCCACTTGTGTTTCCAACACAAAGAGGACGAGCGAGCCTTGACAACAACTACTTGACTCTTTATTGCCCAATTGTTGGCTGGGCGTCAGGCCCCTTTGTCCCCTTTTCCTGCCTGTAAAAACCACGGAGCTTGTGAAAATTGTATGTTTTTCAGACAATCACTTCGCCTTCAAATCGACATCAAATCAACGGCTTTTGAGAAGAAGCTATTTATTTTGCGTTCTAAAGGCTGCAGTGGTCTCACGTAACTGGTGTAATCATTGTCATTGTTTAGGAAAATATTTTCTTATACATAGCACCAGCTAGATGCCAAAATTGCGCCTTTATTTTGTAACACTACGTGAAATGGCAGAAACTGATATTATGAGTAATAAGGCAAACCGAAGCTCTCTCTCATAAACAAATTGAGGAAAAGACAGCAAATAGAGCACATTTGTATTACTTTAAGATTCAAAATGTGAGTCAAACAAAATTAATATCAATGAGATTTCCTGATATTGATTTCTTAATGAACATGTATTAAGTAGGGACCTGGCATTTACCTCTGAAATATTCACATCACATTAGACAGCTTTTCACATGCAACAAAAATAAATTTGTTTGAGTATTGAGAATTTTGGCATATTACATTAAGTTAGACCCGCAAGTTTCGAATTAGAAAAAGAAGAATATGGAAATAATATACCCAAGTGCTAACTGAATGTAATGTTGTCGGAATTGCAATTAAATGAAAATGTATTATAGTTTATAATGTAATATAAATTTTTAATTAGGCATCATTACAAAGTGCACTTTTTAAAAGAAACTCTTTTTATGCACACTCAACTGACCTTTAATTTGATTAATATTACATTATCTGCAAGTAGAGTTTCTTAAAAATATAATTTTAAGAGTTACACTACAAGTGCACATTTAATACAAGCACACTTCTCTTTAATGAGCTAATACTAATGTATGCGTTTTTCTTCTTTCTAAGCCATTACATGACTTCCGTTTAGAAAACAATATTGTCTTTCATGTCGTTAAGTGTCTTTCCTGGTTTAAAAAAAGACAAAAATCCAGTCTGACTAAGCAAACTTTGGTTTCAAGTGGCCAACAAAAAAAGTTTCAGACCTAAAGTGGAACAAGCAGCATAAGTCAAAAAAGTATTATGTGCAGTGTTTAAAAGGATGAGGGGATATTTGAAAAGTGTTGACTGAATGCTAGTCTCAAAAACTGCCACAGTGGCCCTCCAACTGCGTGCCAAAGTGATTGGGTTTGCAACAGTAGCACTTAAGCTGTATTGCTGAAGAGCGTCCCCCTCCAGCATTCAGCGCTAATGTATTCAACAGTTTTTTCACCATGCTAAGATCGTCCTCGATTTACTCGAACAAAAGCACTGCTTCTGCAATCATGCCCTATCTGCTAAGTGTTCTCGCTACAATCTGGGACGAGCTGGAGCTATGAGAGCGAGGAACCAAGTCTTTAATCGCGTTTGCGCTGAGGCTACGCGAGTCTCGAGATGTTTATTGTTTATCGCCGATTGGAAAATTGGACCAACAGTCACTCACACTGTTGTTTATAATGATCATCACCATTAGAAAGCCTCGGCAGTCGCCGGCCGTTGCACCTGAGCGAGGCAATTCCTTAAAGGTGTAGCTGTCTGGGTATTAAAAATTCAGGATCTGTTTGTCGGCTGTGACCTCCGTGTTTGTCAGGCTTCGGCATGGCCTGACAAAGGGATTGCGGACGGGTTGACAGGATCAGTCATTGCGGATGGCACATTCTTCGGTGCAGCGGCAGGCCGCGTGGAACTGCAGCCTGACGCCTCCAATAGGCCGACAGGCCTTTGAGTTTGAGACAAACCCGGAACGTCACTGCCAGTTTGGGGGAGTCGCTGGGTCTGACAGCCCTCCGCCATCATTCCATCGCTGCCTCTTCCCTTACGCCTGCGCCGGAGCAGACCAAATTGGTCGATTTCAAGCCCTTCTGGATGCTGCTTTTAAAGATCCAAGACAAACATACAAGCAACCAGATCCCCCACTTAGGATTGGGTTTCGACAAAATATAGACCCTTATCACGCGCGATAAATAATTCAGACGCAGCAAAATCGGACTTTGTAAAATGTTTATTGATACGGCATGGGCGGTGTCAGACCGGTGACATGGATATTGATAACGCCATCTGAGCACACGGGTGGGAGGGGTGAACGAAAGCCTGCCGATGGCTCCAGAAAGAACGATGGCGAATAATGCATAAATAAAAATATTTCCAACAAACACAGAGACTCGTGTCATAAATGTAACCGATTTAGGGCGAATCGAAAGCCGAGAGGGAAAGAAAGCAGGAGACGGAGAGATGAAATGAGGCGAAGGCAGCTGATAAAACAATGACACGAAGACAAGAGCGATAAAGTCGTCGCTGAAAGACTGGAGATGAAAGGCAGAGAAATAAAAGCGTGGATGTCATTAGAAGTCATCTTTTCATTCCCTCACAAAAGCAGTTAATATGAGCTTGAACATACAGATATATTAAAGCAGAATATTCTCATTATTATTAATACTAATAAGGAGAGATCACATTGTGAAGAACAGCCTCGGCGCATGCTAATAGTCGCAGGACTCATAATGGTAATGTCATGAGATTCAGCTTCTCCCGCTCATCACCGCATCCGTTTTATTCCCATCTTCCCATTCATCTGACAGGAGTCATATTCCTCTAAATCTAACACTGGGGCCCTTTAGCACTGATAATATAAAATAATGTATTCTTTACATTTATTAAATACACACTTGGAAATATAATATAGCGCCTCGCCCCTTCTCCCTCCCTTCCAGCCTGCCGCCCCCCCTCCCTCCCCGTTTCCGTTCCCAGGTTGTGCGGTGACGAAAAGAGGCTGGCGGTGTCAGGGAAAATCGGCCGGCGAGTATTTGTTTGAGATGCAAAACTGTTTAAATCTTTAATAAAACGACAAGGATGGAATATCAGACATCATCTGCCGGGCGTGAGGGACAGGGCATTTATATTGTGTCATTTGAAGGCCTAGCAGATCTGTGTGTGTGTGTGTGTGTGCGTGTGTGTGTGTGTGTGTGTGTTATGGCCTTATAGGGTTGGAAATTGTTCCATGATGACATTATTCTTATTTGAAATATTCCTCTCGCCTCTCTCTCCGTCCAATGGTGCCGCACCAGAGGCCATTTTAATTCCCAGCCCTCCTGGCAGCAATCCTTCAAACATTTCCAAGACAAATTTCCATCCCTCTTAACGCGTTATTAATGCCACTTGGCTTTATTTCTAAATAAGTTATGTTCGGGAGGTGAGAGAGATTCAAAGATGGTGCCGTATCACTTAGAAAAGAAAAACGCGTGGGGAAATGAGACCATTCTCTTAAGTTATTATAGAGGCATCATTACGGCGCATCTGCTTTTTGCGTGACCGGCCTCATAAGCCGCCCGTTCCCCGCTCATATTGGAACAGTTTGATGAAAAATTACAACAGCCATTACGTCTGCTTATCATAATAGCCTGCTTGCAATAGACAACAGCCTTCGCATGTGAACAATTCCTAATGTTCCTGCAATCCAGGCATTTAGAGCAAATGAGCAGGGTCATCAGCGGCATGCAGCCGCTTCATCTCTTCGCGGTAATATCGAGAACGGGATGTCTTTCCGGACCCGGCCGTGGAAAGACTGCAGCATCCCCTAATGGTTTACAACAGGTACGGTGAATTCGCCCGGGCTACAAGAGACGCAAATGTTTTGCCAGCAGGTGCATGCTTTCTCTGTCTCTCATCTTTGTAACTCGGCAGTCAGTGCCAGCCCAACAGCAGTGAATGTGGACTACTGGGAGCGATATCAAGCAGGCCGCCACATGCGCGCCATTCTGCGAGCGAGCGAGCAGACATACAGGGGTTTGTTTAGCAAGCAGCAGCTTTGTTTTTAGGGGCGCAGAGCTAGAGCAACGGGGCTGACGGAAGACAGAAGTCTGTCAAAAACAAGTGACGCCTTTGAATGAATGAAGGCTGGGGGTCTTTAAAAACAATAGTGGAGTAAGCAAGCGAAATAGCAAACCAATGAGAAAAACACACACGCGCACAGAGCTGGAATAGACAAACACGCATAGTATGTGTTCCCGCAACATCCAGTACAAACAAAAAGGAACAAAATTACTGAATATGAAACCGTGTTTGGGAAAAGTGGGTTATTTTTGTGCGTTGTTTCGCTCTTTTCCAACCACACTAAGCCTGATGTTATTCAGATTAGCATTGAAAGGGGAAGAGGTGCCGCTAAACCTCAGAATAGCTGGCTGAGATGGATCAGACTGGCGAATATTCACTCGCTGCTCTTGACTTATTGGCATAAATCAACAGGAAGATGGGCACAATTTTGAGCTAATTATTGTGCTTGTGAAATAATCAACACTGACTGTGCTGTTAGACAGGGAATGCAATATGTATAATAAGAGTAAAACATATTCAACAGGACATGCTTAGATACTCATCCTAAGGTCCAACTCTCACTAACAAACACATTTTACCTCAATAAACTATTAATAAGCTGCTTATTAATAGTTAATAAGGTAGTTGTTAAGTTTAGGCATTGAGTAGGATTAGGGATGTAGAATATTGTCATACAGAATATGTGCTTTACGAGTACTAATAAACGGCCAATATAACATAGCCATGTTAATAAGCAACTTAGAATGCAAAAAAAAAGGTATATCTTAAATATATATATATATATTTAAAGAAGTTAATATTTTAATTCAGCAAGGATGCATTAAATTGATCAAAAGTGACAGTACGTTCCTTCATAATGTCACAAACAAGTTATATTTTCAGTGAATGCTGTTCTTTTGAACTTTTCATTCATAAAAGACTTCTAGGTGAAAAAAGGTTTCTTAAAAATATTAAACCGCGCAACCGTGTTTTACACTGATAATAATCAGAAATGTTTCTTGAGCAGTAAATCAGCATATTATAATTATTTCTGAAGGATCATGTGATGCTGAAGACTGCTGTAATGATGGTAAAAAATCAGCTTTGCATCACAGGAATAAATTACATTTTAAAATCTATTAAAACAGAAAACATTTTTTTTTTAATTGTAAAAATATTTTACAATATCACAGTTTCCACAGTATTTTTGATCAAATAAATGCAGCCTATGTAAGCATAAGAAACATCTTTTAAAAAAACTAGTTTCACTGTTTTCCAACCACACAAACCTGAGAATAACTGGCTGAGATGGGTCAAAACAACAAATAATTGCTTGCTGGTCTCGACATATTGACATAAATAATCAGGAAGATGGAAACAATTTTGAGCTAATTGTAGCACTTGAGAAATAATCAACAATGCCACCATGTTATTATAATGACAGCAATGTAATATGTATAATAGGTGTGTGCCAGTCACACTTTATAAAATATATCAATCAGAGCATGCTTAGATATTCATCACATCTCAGGTAATCATCTGCATGCAACAAATTGTACGAAATCAATATAGCACTATAAAAAAACACTTTTTTCCAGGAATCCTTAATCAAACATTATCACTGATGTATTGGTCACATCTCTCACATAAGAAAGCACTTAAGAGCAAAAATATCTCCTCCGTACCACATGACACAGCTGCAATAGAGACGGACTGCCTGTGAATACACTCACTGTGCCACCATCAGTCTGAGAGTGTGTAGAGAGAGCGGGACGCTCGACGTCCATCACTCTGACGCGCAAGAAATCAGATACTAGATATACAGCCCTGCATGCACATGGGCCTCCACAGCAGCTCTTCGGCTGGGCTTGTCATCTAAATATTGCATGAATAACACAGGCAAGGCCTAGAATGCAGTTAGACGCCGCTGATAGAAACAGATGTTCCTCCTGCCCTCAATGTATTTCAAATAAGCTTTGCTTGACCACTAGCCCAAATCTACAAATACTCATCCTGTCAGTCAAGAAGCCGCAGAGAAGAGAAGCCATATTGTTGAGCGTAAGCTACTGTAAGCTTCGGGAAATCGGGTTATGGAGGAAGATGTCCATAATATCTTAGTTATTTTTCCTACTGAGCAGAAATAGAGACTTTTTTTCTGAAATGTCTATTTTGTATTTATTTATTTGTTTGCATTTTGAATTTGTATTTATTTGTTTTGTATGCTTTTCCTATCCAAGTTTAATGCCTTTGTTTACTGAAACATAATCATGTATTATGACTTCTGAAATAATCATTCTTAACCACAGCTGTGTTCAGTTAAACGGCCAGTAGTTAAATTCCTTCAGGTCCCACAAATTCTTTGGTTTTCCAGCATTTTTTGTATTTGAACCCTTTCCAACAATGACTGTATGACTTTGAGATCAATCTTTTCACACTAAGGACAACTGAGGGACTCATATGCAACTATTACAGAAGGTTCAAATGCTCACTGATGCTTCAGATAAAAAAAAAAACAAAAAAAAAAAAAAAAACAATGCATTAAGAGTACGGGAGTGAAAAGATTTTGAATTTGAAGATCAGGGTAAATTAAACTTATTTCATCTTCTGGGAAACATGTAACTTGTAACATCTTTTGTAGCCTCTGAAGGGTCAGTACTAAATGAAAAAATATGATATTTAGGCAAAATAAGAAAAATGTACACATCTACATTCTGTACAAAAGTTTTCACCCCCGGCTCTTAATGCATACATTTTTCTTCTGGAGCATCAGTGAGTGTTTGAACCTTCTGTAATAGTTGCATATGAGTCCCTCAGTTGTCCTCAGTGTGAAAAGATGGATCTTAAAATCATACAGTCATTGTTGGAAAGGGTTCAAATACACAAAAATACTGAAAAACCAAAGAATTTGTGGGACCTAAAGGATTTTACAGAAGAACAGCGGGCAGTTTAACTGTTCAGGACAAACAAGGGACTCATAAACAACTACCACTAAACAAAAAAATCACAGCTGTTGTAAGAACACAGTATTAAGAATAAAGTGTATGTAAACTTTTGTCATTTTTATAAATTCAACTATTATTTTCTCTTGTGGACTATATGTAAACATTTTTTTGTGAAATATCTTATTCAGGTCAGTGCTAAATAAAACATGCATTTTGTATGATCCCTCTTATTGTGGTAAAATATTTAACATTTTGCAGATTCTACAAGGTGTATGTAAACTTTTGACTTCAACAGTGTATTTATATTGAAAATCTATTTAGATTTTAATGAGTTAAGTTTTTATTTATTTGTTTTTAGTTTTTAAACAAATATTCAAAACTTTATTTTAAAACTCTTTTTAAAAATACACTACAACATGTCCTACACAGTAATACTTACTGAATAGCAGCACTATCTTTTCGTTTGACCAATGGCAGTCAAAGGAAACGCTTGGAAAGTTCTTTGAAAACAGTCATTATTTTTGCGATTGTGTTTGGTGCAGAAATTACACACTTCGTCTTCTTCATTCTCGTATTTTTCATCTGAGAAAAAAAGACTCACGTGCATCTGCTTCAAAAGAGATCTCAACATTGTCACACGCAGCACTCTTTGAATGCCTGATTTCTGCATGGCGGGATTGCAGAAAAAATAACAAAGCAGAAAGAATGATTTGATTGTAAAATCTGCAGATTTATTACAGCAGCGTGAACTGGTGATATAGCGATGCTTTGATATTAATAAACAGCCAGATGTCGGACCGACACATCTGAACCAGAAAAAAGAAGCAAAACAACAACACAACAAAAAACCCAACTGCTTTTTTTCACTAATCTGGTCAGGAACTGGCAATGCTGTAAAAACGCCTTCGCTGCCGATAGGCCTGGCAGAACGTATTTGAGTGTAAAGTAATTTGCCATTCAAGTATTCTCTCTGATGAGAAAGGGCCCGGCGGTGAGTGGTTTCGCCGTGCTTGTCGCTGGCCTGAAGACAAGCTGTCTGCCTGCTGAAATCTCACAAGCTCAAATAGTCAAGTGGAGATAAAGACAAAGAAAGGCTTTGCAATTCTCTGCTATATTTCGCGGAGAACTCAGCAAATTCCAAAAGATCAGAAAGCACCACGTCACTTTGCCTCAGAGCAACCTCTACATTATGAAGTTTAATCCCCTCTGATCTGCATCAATAATTACTATGGCAGAGGCAACTGCTCGCCTTCCATTACCGCTAATTATAACTCTGCCATTGATAATCCTTTTAATAATCATCAGATAGGCCTGGCACTGAAGGCGGGCTATGGATAATGAACGCTGGGGGTGGCGTGAATGATAATGGTACTGTTCACCTTCTTGCAGAAAAATATTCAAGTGCATTTGAGGAAAGTTCAGAATAATGGTGGCATCAACATAAAGTGCATTTGTGTATAGATGTGTGTGCGTGTGTGTACCTGGTATTCATCACGTTGTGGGGACCAAATGTCCCCACAAGGATAGGAATACCAGTAGATTTTGACCTTGTGGGGACATTTCTTAGGTCCCCATGAGGAAACAGGCTTATAAATCATGCACAATGAGTATTTTTGAGGAAGTAAAAGTGTGCACAATCTCCTGTGAGGGCTAGGTTTAGGTGTAGGGTAGGTGTAGGGCCATAGAAAATACGGTTTGTACATGAAAACCATTACGCCTATGGAATGTCCCCATAAAACATGTAAACCCAACATGTGTGTGTGTGTGTGTGTGTGTGTGTGTGTGTGTGTGTGTGTTTAGCCACGGCACATCTCACCTACACCTTCACGCATGCTGTTTATTTGCACATATGAAATCGCACAAAGACAACAGACGGTGTGTGCTGAGCTTAAAGACAGCCTGTTGAGGGAAGCCGTGTCAACAAACTTTCACTAGAGACAGACTGAGCGAAAGACAAAGCAAAAGTCGGAGAAAGAGATGGATGAATGGACAGAAAGAAAGAAAAAATTAAGAAAGAGAAAGAAAGAAAGAAAGAAAGAAAGAAAGAAAGAAAGAAAGAAAGAAAGAAAGAAAGAAAGAAAGAAAGAAATAACAGGTCTTGGCCAGACCCATCCCTCTCCAGAGCAGCATAAATTGATCTATTAAGTCCCCTCCATCTCTCCCCGTTCCCTCCCATCCCTTTCTCTCATATCCATCTCTTTCTATCCGGGAGCTGCTGGGAAAATCTGATTACTTTATACATGAGGCTGGACTGAAGGTGGTGGGCAGACACAGATAAAAAGGTGGAGGAGAGATTGGGTGAGGAGGTGAGCTGAAAGATGCAAATCAGCTGCTGGAGAGAGAGATGGAGTGAAATCAAAACATCACAGCCACAGCCGAGCAAAGTGGCCACCAAAACATGAAAACATTCACGCGACAATTGTATGGACACAGTGGCTCTGTTTTCTACAACCTGCTCTACAATAGTCAGACAGACTACTGAATATTTAAAAGCAAACACAATGAAGGAAAAAAACTGAATTCAAATGAGCTAAAGCAACACAATTAATTGAATCCACTTACATTTGTAAAACTATAGTTTACTTTATTGATTCATGTTGGGGCTACATCAGTGATTTTTTCATTAAGAAGTGATAATTGCCACCTTAGATTGATTTTTTAAAGACCTTATTAAACATATATGTGACCCTAAACCACAAAACCAGTCTTAAGCAGCACGGGTATATTTGTAGCAATAGCCGCCAAAAATACATTGTATGGGTCAAAATTATTGATTTTTCTTTTATGCCAAAAATCGTTAGGATATTAAGTAAAGATCATGTTCCATAAAAATATTTTCTTAATTTCCTACTGTATATATATATGAAAAAATCTTTTTTGATTAGTAATATGCATTGCTAAGAATTTTAAAGGCGATTTTCTCAACATTTAGATTTTTTTGCACCTTCAGATTCCAGATTTTCAAATAGTTGTATCTCGGCCAAATACTGTCATATCCTAACAAACCATACATAATTGGAAAGCTTATTTATTTATTAAAAAATGACCATTATGACTGGTTTTGTGGTCCAGGATCACATATGTCATCTTTTATGCCACATTCTTAAATTTAAACAGTTGAAATCAGTATCAGCAAAATCCATTTTTGCACTACAGAGGCAGCAAAGAAGTGGCATTTAAAGTGGCATTTAAATTTAGACATATTTACTCACACTGTTTATTGCAACTAAGAGGTGGCATAAATGCATTTACACTGCAATTACAACTGACCCTTCGCAAAGACACCCCCCCCCCCCTAGTTACTGACAAGCCATGAAGCTCTCACACATCATGCATTCAAAAATATATTGCAGAGCAAAGAAGACACTGACGATGCACCGACAGACAAGACAGAGCAGGTAACTTTTGGTATGAAACAAAGTCTCAAAACTATAAATAGCATTTTGTGGCTCTTTAATGTGTTGTGACAGATCACTGTAGCGCCTCAGTTCAAGTGGCATGTGAACTGATCATCTCTTCCGCTTTACTAGTTATAAATGAAATAAACATGAACGAACATCAAAAGGTATCTTGTTTCAACCATGGAAAGACGTCAAAATCAATCAAAATTAAAGGGTAATTTACATTAAAGGATAGCTCCACTTTCAGAATAAAAAAATCCAGATTATTTACTCAACCCCATGTCATCCAAGATTCATGTCTTTCTTTCTTCAATTGTGAAGAAATTAAGTTTTTTGAGGAAAACATTCCAAGATTTTTCTCTATATAGTAGACTTCAATGGTGCTCAATGGATTGAAGGTTAAAAATGCAGCTTCAAAGGGCTATAAATGATTCCAGCCAAGGAATAAGCATCTTATCTAGTGAAACAATCAGTCATTTTCTTTAAAAAATGTCTAGCTCTGAGTGTACTTTGTGTATTCCAGTTCAAGACAGTTAGGGTATGTTGAAAAACTCCCATCTCATTTTCTCCTCCAACTTCAAAATGGTCCTACATTGCTGCTTTACCGTTTTTCGTAAAGAGTGTTAGACCCTCCTTGCACATTTACATTGTTAACACTGGGTCAGTACTTCTGCAGCGAAGTAGGACGATTTTGAAGTTGGAGGAAAAAAAGAGATGGGAGTTTTTCGACATACCCTAACTGTATTGAACCAGAATGCACAGAGTACACATGTGCTAGACAAGCATTTGAGATTAAAAAGTAAGTAAATTGTAAATAGATAAGACCTAAGAGCCCTGTAGAGGCCTTTAAAGCTACACTGAAACTGTATTTTTAACCCATTGAGGTCCACTATATGGAGAAAAATCCTGTAATGTATTGCTCAAAAAACTTAATTTCTTTGCGAGAGAACAAAGAAAAGACATGAACAAGATCTTGAATGACATGGAGCTGAGTAAATTATCAGGAAATGTTTATTTTGGAAGTGGAGTAATCCTTTAAAGGCGAAGGGTCAATTACATTTTTAATGCCATGAGATTTGAATATCATACAGTACCATGGCATTACAATCTGATATGAAATCTGATCACTCTCCATCTTTATGAAAATTAACCATGGTTTTAACTGCAAAAAAAAAAAAACATTGTTATAATAGTTTAATAGTTAGTGACTTTGCTACACTAACCAGAGTTTAAACAGGGTATTTGTAGTTAAAACTGTGGTTATACAAATGGCAATTAATATGGCAAAAAAAAAAAAAACATTGTTACTACACTTTCACTATAATTAAAACATGATTAACTTTTGTTAGGGCAATGCCACTGGCTAAGTACTTACTGTAAGATAAAAATGTCTTTAACTAATTTTCTTTCACTCCTTCTTTAATTCCTGTCTGAAAAAGAAGAAGCAAACGAAGTGTCGGTCGTATCACGCTGCTTAATTCACTGCGGTCCAGCCGCTCTGTCCTGCAGCCTTTCTGCGCCGCACCATTTTAACTGCACCTGTCATTTGCGCTCCAGTCATTCGCCACTTTCTCTCCCAGTGCTCATAGGGACTGCTAACTAGAGCTGTCCGTCAGGCAGGCCAGCGCTGGGCCGGGGTGGGGTGCGCGCGTGTGTGTGTGTGTGTGGCGGGGGGGGGGGGGTTTGGTTAATGAGCCAGAGGCTGGGTTAGTGAGCGCTAACGCTGAGGAGGGAGTCCATCTTACCAGCCTCCGCCGTGGACGAGAGGCGCTGCCTTGAAATGGCGCTGTGCACGCTCTCTTTCTCTCACACTTCTCCTAATGTCGTTTCCTTAATCTCACCCTTTCTCACCGGAGGAGGAAGGAGAGAACGTGTTATCTACCGCCAGGCGAGAACAGAACAATAGGAAAAAAAACAGGCACCTGCAGTTATAGCTAAAACAAATACACAAACTTTTATGCACACACACACACACACACACACGAACGTAAACACGGACTCGTGTGAGCAGTCTTGCTGCCGCTGTTGCTTTATTATTTCATTAAGTATAAATCCTGTCAGTGATCTCCCACCCCCAGCCCAGCCGGGGCCTTCTTGCTCTAGAGTCAGCAGGTTAAATTATAATTTAATTACCAGGCCTTAGCTGAATAAGCTGCCTGGGAGCACTCGCCCCCCAGAATAATTTGAGAATATGGCATCTCTCTATCTCTCTCGCTCGGTCTCAATCTAACTATCTATTTTTCTATATCTCTGTCTCTCTCTCTCATTCTCTCTGATCCACGAGGTCCGGGACCCCAGAGGCCTTTCTCAATATCCCACCTAATTATGTCTCTCAAATCAGCCACGTATTACTACAGGAATAGCAGTAATTAAGTCGGATGGGGGGAAAATTTAATTGTTCACAAAAATGTTTAGCGGAGTTCACTCCGGCAAGGGTTTGTGGGTGGCCGCTCGCCGAGGCGTTCTCCGAATAAATCGCTCCTCTTTTCGACTGTGATACGGGGCTGAAATTGTAGGCAGCGTTATAAGTGATCCTGTCCTTTACTTCGCCATTAAGAGTATCCAAAATGACTTTCTTCCAAAACTCTACTAATAGAGGCAGCCCTGACACAACACGCTCAGCTTCACGAGCCCCATTGTCTTCGAGACGAAACAATAAAGCAGCAAACGTGGGCATTTCGGTGTGTGCAGCACGTTTGTTATTGGAGATAGAAATGTTTTAAATCGTATTCTTTTAACTCATTACTCTTTTGGCCTTCAGTTTCTCACAGGAAGCTGTATTGTTATTACGTTCCCTCTTTGTAGAATTAAACATTGTTCATGCTAGCTCAAGCTCCATCCACCATTCAATTTCAAGGTCCGTCTTTGAAGATTCAAACCTCCTCGGCATAGTGGAACAGCCAACACGTTTCAGCATAAATATAATAATGAAGCAAAAACAGAATCATCTGGCTTTGAGAAAGATAAGAGACAAACTCCATTTCACTTGGCTCTGTGTGCAAATGGGAATCAGGGGAAGGAAAGGGACCTTTAAACTG
The DNA here is from genome assembly GCF_049309525.1 of Garra rufa. Taxonomy (NCBI): domain Eukaryota; kingdom Metazoa; phylum Chordata; class Actinopteri; order Cypriniformes; family Cyprinidae; genus Garra; species Garra rufa. Next base: position 7,390,796 of record NC_133363.1, on the reverse strand, counting down.
TACATATTCAAATTTTTGTCATAAACACCTTCAATAAAGAGAGCTAGACAAATGCTGCACCTGTTGAAGACACGCTCCGCTTGGGAATTTGCAATTTAGAAAGTATACGCCGCGTCATTTGGCGCTCGCTCGAATATTGATGCTACGCTAGCATCCCGAAATTCGTCAGACCAGGCAGAACTTTTAGCAGCACTTCAAAGAGTATGTAACTCTTTTCGTTTTTCCCCGGGAAAGAGTTTGTGTTCATTCCAAGTTTAAGATATTGTCTCCACATCTCCAGCGCCACAAAAATCATGCTTTTAATCTTGCGAGCATGAGGCTGGCAGCAATAATTTCTTGGAAGTCGTTGGAGAAAAAAAAAAAAAAAGCAAAGCGGAGCCGGCTGCAATTGAACATTCGGGCTCTGACGTTCATTTGGAATGACAATGTCAATTAAGTTTATTTTATTGTAAACAGAGAAGGATATATTTTTCCCCTTGGCCTGCATTTATTAGCATGTAAATCCAGTGCAGCTAGCTCACTTTTATAAGCTCCTGCCAAGTGCTCTTGAGCCAAGGATGCCTGATGAGGGGAATTATTTTCAAAGAAATATATAAATCATTAAAAGATGTGGCACATGAGGTAAAAATACCACGTAAGGCGCCTTCTCCAGGAAGAATGGTGTAATTTTCTTTGTGCTAATTTGACACCATAAAATTGTACATCGCAGCCCAAAAGGAGCACATTACACGGGGGGCCCTTGGGAAATGTAATTTGGAGAAATCAAGGATCTAATTCAGTATATAATACCAAAGAAAAGTAGAAAAGTACTCATTTGCTATTCATACTGTCTTCGGAGCGCAAGCGCTCCCTTGGCTTTAACACAGCCGTGTCAGAGCGAAACGCGCTGTTAAAAACCTTTCTCCACATGAAAGAGGCCCTTTAAACACTTTGATTTTTTCCATTTTGAGACAAAGATAAGTAAATACAGGCGAGATAATGAATGGAGGGGAAAATGAGCGTTGTTGCTCTGCCCTGTTCGAGCTCAGAGACAATTGCAGCATTTTGGGTGAAATTGCAAGGGGACTGTGTCACCCCTCGGCCCCCCTCCTCACCTCACCCCCCTCCCGGCCCTCTAATCCTCCAGTGAGGAGACGGGGCTCTCTCTGTCCATGCGGACCCCCCACCCGGAGGGACCCTACCAAGGCAAATTAGACCAGAGGGGTGCCTTTTGTTTCGGAGCACTCTGTGAGGGGAAAAAAATCCAAATTATTTCTCGAGCTAGAGCAATTTGACATGCTGTGATAACTACTCTGCAAGAAACTTCTTTGACAGTATTGAAAGAGAAGATTTTCCAGCCATAAAATACCCCCCTTGCTTTAAGAACCCTCGGCGCTCACAAAAGACCCCCAAACTCATTAGGCTGTTTAATTACGCCACCTTTTCTTTTTGCTCACTCCATCTCTCATCTTTATCAAAACAGGGCTGCAAAGACCGGCCCCATTTCAGGCAGTTATGAGGCTCTCATTAGAACTATTTTAGGGTCCCTCTCGTTTTTCAACGTCTTTCGCTTTTTCCCCCCGCGTCTCTCGCTTTCGTCTTGTTCTGTCCGCGTGTGAGGGCACCCCACTGCAGTGATGTGGCGTTGTACTCCGGGGAAGGAGAGATGTTTGACTACACTTCACTAGCTGCTCTCCAGTAGTGCTGTTTGGACAAGGGCCTGGTCAGTGTTTGAATGTGTAATCAAAGAGCAAACAGACCGGTCCCCAACAAAAAGAAAAGAAAAAAAAAAAGACAGAAAAAGAAAAGCTTCTTACTCGGAGTGACTTGACAGATGGAGAAATGCATTTTATATGCAAATCGGAGCCACTCGTGCTTTAGTGCCGGTGATTGATCTGGGGCTTTACAAATGTAAAACTCATAATTAATAGAGCAAATTATCTTCAGAATGGTGAAATCTCATCTCGGCAGTATTTTGTGAAAACAGTTTATCTGCCCTTGTCAAGTTCTCTTATTAATCTAATTCAAGGACTTCATTGTAGTCGATGTTAGCAAATATCAAATATTAGAATGATCTAAGAAATGCTGCCATTTCGTTTATTTTCTGTCTTTGCTGTCTTTCGCTTTTACAAAAGGACGTTTGCTTCACTTAATAGTCTCAAAACATTAGGAAAATTATAGTTATCAGGGGTACATGTAAAACACAGGTCCTCTGATTTTTTTTAAATCTGATTTTCTTTGCTGTACCGTGTCATCATCTCAGTGAAATAACAGAGAATGATGATATAGCCAGCATTGGCCCATTTTGACTTCTAGCCCTAGTCCTTATATTATCATATTCATGGGGAAATTAAAGAAATGTGGGGAAAGTTGGGAAGTTTGGAGTCAGTAAGATGTTTTTAAATCCCAATTTTATACTTTTATTTCAAATAAATGTACTTTTGGACTTTCTAGTCATCAATGTATCCATTGATAATAAAAGGAAAAAGTTTTTTTCGCTCTTAAAAATAAAGGTGCTTAATTGGTTTTTCACAGCGATGCCATAGAAGAACCATTTTTGGTTCCTCGAAGAACCAGTCAGTCAAAGGTTCTTTAAAGGTCCCATATTGTACACATTTCTGCAGGTTTATTTTATTTGCTGATGTCCTTAAGAATATATATTTGCGGTATAAGTGCCAAAATCCATCTCAATATATTTTTACAGCTCCTTTTTTAGGAGCTCTGTCAAAAACAGGTCGATTTTGGCCCATCTAATTAATATTCATGAGCCTCTCTTCTGATTGGCCTGTTGTTTTCTGAGTGACGCACAGCCAGGCCAACCACAGGTAACTACGGTCATGTATGCTTTAGCCGAGCCCAGAGCCATAGAGAGAGCCTAGCCTGCTGATACTCAACAGGATATTTCAGAATGATCATTAATGTTTTTTTCTTTTTCAAACACCGAATGCAGTAAGCTACATAACTGTTGCTTTAGTAAAGCCCCTTTCACAATGCGTGCTGATTCTGGAAAATTACGGGAATGAGCGCTGTGTGAACAAAAGCCAGAACCATAAAGGCAGTGTTGTAGTGATGATGCACGTTATCATGCGACTCTTCACGACGAAAAAATACGTGCAAAGTGGAATGAAGCTGCGATCGGGCAGAGCCAGCTCCTCACTATCAGCGCTGAAGCACAGTTTGTTCATCAGGTTAGTTTCAGTTTAGTGAAACGTACGCGTTGCATTACATCTCACATCCATATGTCACAGGTCTTTATGGGTTGTGTGTAAAGCACGCACAGATTCCGGAAAACAACTGTGAATGAACCAAATCAAACAACTCCGGAACAAATCATGGGACACATTATGCGTGTATTTACCGGAATGGCTGTGTGAAAGAGGCCGAAGCTGACGTGCCACTGGTCTCTTATATTCACGTTGTTCTGAAGCCTGTGCAATGATGTAGTTTCGACATCTATCAACTGAATAGCATTTTCTCGACTTGTTTTCGTGTTGTTGTTGCTTAGCAATGTTATGGACACGATATTGTCTGGGTTTGACAAAAGGAGGGTGGGACGGTGGTTGGTGACTGAAGGCGGTGACTGAGTAGATCGGACGTCACATCATTACGGAAGTCACAGCGGCTCGTGAAAATGAACAGCTACTTTAAGCAGGCTGTGTGCAGTTTACTGTGGATTGACTGTTTTGAAACTCATATGGTAGTTACATAGCCCCTAGACTTCAGTTATCATGAAAAAAGCCAGGAAATTTAAAGAACTATCACTTTTTTACCTTTTTATAATCTGAGAAGAGCCTTCTATAGCCATAGAAAAAAACCTTTTGTGAAACAGAAAGGTTGTTCAGATGTTAAAGATTCTTAATGTTATCATTTAGACAAAAGCACCTTTATTTAAAAGTGTCAAACACCAAATCAGCATATAGGAAGATTTCTGAAGAATCACGTGACACCGAAGACTGGGGTAATAATGCTGAAAATTCAACCTTGCCATCACAGAAATATATTACATTTCAAAATGTATTTAAATAGAAAACTGTTATTTTAAACCATAATAATATTTCACAATATTACTATTTTTACTGTATTTTTGATCATATAAATGCAGTCTGGGTGAGCATTAGAGACCTTCAAAAACATTAAAAAATCACACTTATCCCATTTTTTTTTTCTTTTATAAGTACTCTTTTGCTCCAACATTGTATTTTTCAAATGCACCATTTTCAACTTCATCAGGCTAATATTGTTAATTGAAATACTTTTAAAGTATGTCCAGACTTAATTTCTAAACTTGAGCTCACAAAATTCCATAAAACTACTTTTTAAAATGACTTCCAACTGTCCAGCTGAGCATTTCTTGAACAGAAACCTGTGATGTATCGGCCTTGCTTAACTTGTTTCATCTTGTTCAGATTTGAGGCAGCCACTGGCCATGCATCTCACGATTAATGCTATCCCTATGGGCAAACATCTCCATTATCTAAACACGCCGTCCTTTGTCATGTTGTCAGGACCAAACAGTCTTCAGCACCAAACAGGAAATTTGACTTTTGCAGATCCAATTACAGCATCTGCACATCCCTTCTCACCTTCTATATGAACACACACAGACAGAGAGAATAACTTGGATTGTGGACCATCTATCCATCTGAATTTCAACAACAATTCCATTCAGTTTGAACATGCACATTTACTTGTGATGGTGTGTACTGTATATACATCTTACACGACAGATCAGTCACCATTCACTTAGTATTGAGGGGCGGCACAGCAGGTCTGATTCACACTGATGGTTCAATGAATTTGTTTTGTCCATCTGCCAATACTCATGAAGGCATGTTATCAATAAAGACACCTAGATCTCTATTGATACAATTAAAAGGAAAGGAATCCATACTCGCACCCCTTGGCTCTCTCTCCCTCTTCACTGCCTCCATTTCTCTCTCTTCCTGCTCCTCTCTTTCTTTTGCTCATGTTCAGCCAAGCGCATACAGGATATTAGCTCCTCTCCTGGCAAATTTGCTTTTCACATCTTTTTCTTTCTTCTTCCTCTTCCAGTTCTTGGAAGGACTTGCTATTGAGCTTAGTGTCCACAAATGCCATTGATCCGAGCCGCCACTCCGATCCATACCCAAGAGCTTTAACACCCTCTCAGCATGTAAGTAATACTAATCCCGCTCAACTTGTGGAGCCATTGATTTTATAGATCTCCCCCGAAAGTTGTGATAATGATATATCATTGTTAAATTTGGTAGAACAAACTGCTTTGCCGATCTTTCTGTGTACGCACGGGTGAGGATTCAAAAGGTGCGCAGATTTTTCAACCTCTCTGTGTCAGTTGTGACCTGTATTTGCCACTTTTTTGCTCTCTTTGTGTTTTTTTAGATTGGCTGCTAGATCAGCGTTTCTCGGTGAGGGGCTGCAGGGGTCCTTAGTAAACTTCTGATAGGGCCGTAAGATGACTTACAATGATATAATTTAACATGAATGTTTTTTATTAAAATAATAGAACAATTCAGAATTAAATATCAATATAAGCACATAAACTGACATCGTATTTCTTAATTTAATCTTCAAAATGTTAATTATTTTACCACTATAAGAGTGATCATACAAAATGCATGTTATTGTTTATTTATTACCGAATTGAATAAGATATGTCACATAAAAGATGTTTACATATAGTCCACAAGAGAAAATAAGAGCTGAATTTATAAAAATGACCCTGTTCAAAAGTTTACACCCCCTTGGTTCTTAATACTGTGTTGTTAGCTGAATGATCCAGGGCTGTTTTTTTGTTTAGTGATAGTTGTTCATGAGTCCCTTGTTTGTCCTGAACAGTTAAACTGCCTGCTGTTCTTCAGAAAAATCCTTCAGGTCCCACAAATTATTTGGTTTTCAGAATTGTTGTGCATTTGAACCCTTTCCAATGACTGTATGCTTTTGAGATCCATCTTTTCACACTGAGGACAACTGAGGGACTCATATGCTATTACAGAAGGTTCAAACACTCACTTCACTCCAGAAGGAAAAACCATGCATTAAGAGAAAACTTTTGAACAGAATAGTCTAAATATCATAATTTTTCATTTAGTACAGCCCTTCAGAGGCTACAGAAGGTAGTTACATGTTTCTCTGAAGAAAAAATAAGTTCAATTTACCCTGATCTTTAAATAAAAGTTTTCACCCCCCTGGCTTTTAATGCATGTTTTTTCCTTCTGGAGCATCAGTGAGCGTTTGAACCTTCTGTAATAGTTGCATGAGTCCCTCAGTTGTCCTCAGTGTGAAAAGATGGATCTCAAAATCATACAGTCATTGTTGCAAAGGGTTCAAATACACAAAAATGCTGGAAAACCAAAGAATTTGAGGGGCCTAAAGGTATTTTCTGAAGAACAGCAGGCAGTTTAACTGTTCAGGACAAACAAGGTACTTATAAACAACTATCACTAAACAAAACAAACGAAAAAACAGTGGATCATTCAGGTATTAAGAATTAAGGGGATGTAAACTAAAAATGGGGTAATTTTTATAATTTCAACTATTATTTTCTCTTGTGAACTATATGTAAACATCTTTTTTATCTTTTTATTTATTTTTATTCAGGTCAGTAATAAGAAATAACATGCATTTTGTATGATCCCTCTTATTTTGTTCAAATAATTAACATTTTGCAGATTCTGAAAGGGGATGTAAACTTTTGATCAACTGTATATATATATATATATATATATATATATATATATATATATATATATATATATAAAACAAGACCAGTTGAGTAGAGGGATTAGTTATTAAGATTTCTGCAGTAACATATTTTGCAAGCAGCATGAAGATGTATTTATTTATTTACATATTTGGTCACACTTTAGTTCCGGACCAATTCTCACTATAACTCAAACTCCTAATTTTCCGCTATTAATAGTAAGGTAATTGTTAAGTTTAGGTATGGGGTAAGGGATCTAAAATGCAGAATAAGGCATTAATATGTGTTTTATAAGTACTAACAAACAGCCAATATGCTAGTAACATGTATGTAATAACCAACTAGTTAATAGTGAGAATGGTCCCTAAACTAAAGTGTTCCTACATATTTTTTGAAAGACAAATGTGTCAGCATTCATAAATTCAATTTATTCATTTTAATGCATTATTTTTAACACTAACCGTTTTAAAAATAAACACTTTTGTTACATTCTAGCAGAAGTACAAGAGGAAAAATCCTCAAGTGTGTATAAGAGTCCTTCGAATATTGAATTTGACAATAGAGGACCTTGAAGTTGCAAAGGTTGAAAATCACTGTGCCTGAATCTTTCAGTCTGAGGTTCGGTATATCAAATCATATAAAAAAATAACCCAAAACCAGCCCTGCTGTTGCTGAAATGTCAGTTTCTGAAGGTGTTGTTTATTATGTGAAATTTGCAATCTAAAAAAGGGTCAATCCGTTGGATTTCCGCTCCTATATTTCTTCCATAACATAAGCAGACCTGCCTTTGACTGTTAAAACCGGTTGAATAGCAAAACACTTCTTCTGTGCTCCTCATAGCACTTCAGCACGTTTTACCCCGATGACTTAAAAAGGAGCATAGCTGCCAGGAATGCGCTTTTTGTTGGGTTGTTTCGCCAGAAGACAGAAGGTTTTTTTCTCTCCCTAACTGACAACGTGCGACAACAACATATACATCTAAACAAAACCTAGTTAAATCCCAGTTGATTACCAATGCAAAGTGTAGAGGTGACAAATAGTTTAAATAAGCCCTACAGCATTTGATACCTCCCAGGGCTACAGCGAGCAGAGAAACTTCACCGAAGGTAGTATCTCTTCGCCGCAGAAAACAGAAAACCTGCAAGATGAAGAATGTTTACCGTGGCAGCATCCCTCCTAATATGGCCGAGGCACACATGGGTAGTGATGTAGGGCCCGGACCGGAGGGGGGAGAGAGAACTAATGGGCTACGCAGAGATGCCTCGGTGCAAAGAGGCAGAGAGGCAGCAGTGGCCAGACACAGCTGAGGGCCTCAGAGGAGAGAGACGCCTATTAGAGGAGGATAAGGGTCTGTTTGGAGGAGAAGCCTTATAATGCTGTACTGGGCACCAGCGCTGGGCTGTGTATCAATTAAAGAGAGGAAAATATGACATGGAAGTTGAGATGCATTAAATAAAAAGAAAAAAACCTGGCCGAAGGGCTGCAGCTTCCACCTGCTGTGATGCTCCAAAGGGAGAATGCTCGTCACCCAGCAAATAATGCGCGAGAGATCGATGGTGTGTGTGTGTGTGTGTGTGTGTGTGTGTGTGTGTGTGTGTGTGTGTGTGTGTGTGTTTAAGTGGAAGCATTGTTCGGGGCACTGTGGAAATGAGCAGCTATACCTCCTGGCATAGGGCAGCCTAAGTAAATGAGAAGAGGCCTTCAAAATCCAGAGAGAAAGAAAAAAATAACATGTCAATGGGCCCGAGCCCATGATGATGGCTAATGTACTTTTAATTCATCTTCAATTCCTTGCTCTTCCAGGCCTAAGGGCAATCACTCTGCCAGTTTCAGTGGCCTACATTTTCACTGTTAAAAGGACATAAGATCATGTGTGTGTGTGTGTGTGTCACTGTTGTGGACTGACCAAGGCTGCTCAATCTTTAAGACTAAGCTTATTCAAATGAACATATGAAGGAAAGTCTAACAAAGCCAGTGGATGAAAAGATGTTTCGTCCACACTGGAACATCGCCAGCACTTTTTATTGCAGTCTAAAGGCTTATGAGTTAAAACATAATGACTTGCCCTTAAGTCAGGTAAATGTAGGGGATTAAACTGGTAATGTTCTATTATTTATCAGTCGTGACATTGAAATGATGAGCAGTAAGTGATACGGATACTGAAGTTGGATCCTTACACAAAAAGTACCATGGTAAAGTGATGGAATAATGCCATGGTACTATTATATAATAATTTTATTATGAATCTTCTATAACTGATTGATTATCATTCATATTTGCAATTCATAATCCTCATAATTCATAATATTTATATTTCATGATTTAATATATGTGACTCTAGACCACAAAACCAGTCTTAAGTAGCACGGGTAAATTTGTGGCAATAGCCAACAATACATTGTATGGGTCAAAATTGTAGATTTTTCTTTTATGGCAAAAAATCATGAGGATATAAGGTAAAGATCATGTTCCACAAAGATATTGTGTAAATTTCTTACTGTTAGTATATTAAAACTAGTATATTAGAACTTTATTTTGATCACCTTAAAGGAGAAGAACAAACATTTACAGATAATGTACAGGTCCTTCTCAAAAAATTAGCATATTGTGATAAAGTTCATTATTTTCTGTAATGTACTGATAAACATTAGACTTTCATATATTTTAGATTCATTACACACAACTGAAGAAGTTCAAGCCTTTTATTGTTTTAATATTGATGATTTTGGCATACAGCTCATGAAAACCCAAAATTCCTATCTCAAAAAATTTGCATATCATGAAAAGGTTCTCTAAACGAGCTATTAACCTAATCATCTGAATCAACTAATTAACTCTAAACACCTGCAAAAGATTCCTGTTTAAAAACTCCCAGCCTGGTTCATTACTCAAAACCGCAATCATGGGTAAGACTGCCGACCCGACTGCTGTCCAGAAAGCCATCATTGGCACCCTCAAGCAAGAGGGTAAGACACAGAAAGAAATTTCTGAACGAATAGGCTGTTCCCAGAGTGCTGTATCAAGGCACCTCAGTGGGAAGTCTGTGGGAAGGAAAAAGTGTGGCAGAAAACGCTGCACAACGAGAAGAGGTGACCGGACCCTGAGGAAGATTGTGGAGAAGGACCGAATCCAGACCTTGGGGGACCTGCGGAAGCAGTGGACTGAGTCTGGAGTAGAAACATCCCCAGGTCAAGCCACTTTTGAACCAGAAACAGCGGCAGAAGCGCCTGACCTGGGCTACAGAGAAGCAGCACTGGACTGTTGCTCAGTGGTCCAAAGTACTTTTTTCGGATGAAAGCAAATTTTGCATGTCATTCGGAAATCAAGGTGCCAGAGTCTGGAGGAAGACTGGGGAGAGGGAAATGCCAAAATGCCTGAAGTCCAGTGTCAAGTACCCACAGTCAGTGATGGTCTGGGGTGCCATGTCAGCTGCTGGTGTTGGTCCACTGTGTTTTATCAAGGGCAGGGTCAATGCAGCTAGCTATCAGGAGATTTTGGAGCACTTCATGCTTCCATCTGCTGAAAAGCTTTATGGAGATGAAGATTTCATTTTTCAGCACGACCTGGCACCTGCTCACAGTGCCAAAACCACTGGTAAATGGTTTACTGACCATGGTATTACTGTGCTCTATTGGCCTGCCAACTCTCCTGACCTGAACCCCATAGAGAATCTGTGGGATATTGTGAAGAGAAAGTTGAGAGACGCAAGACCCAACACTCTGGATGAGCTTAAGGCCGCTATCGAAGCATCCTGGGCCTCCATAACACCTCAGCAGTGCCACAGGCTGATTGCCTCCATGTCACGCCGCATTGAAGCAGTCATTTCTGCAAAAGGATTCCCGACCAAGTATTGAGTGCATAACTGAACATAATTATTTGAAGGTTGACTTTTTTTGTATTAAAAACACTTTTCTTTTATTGGTCGGATGAAATATGCTAATTTTTTGAGATAGGAATTTTGGGTTTTCATGAGCTGTATGCCAAAATCATCAATATTAAAACAATAAAAGGCTTGAACTACTTCAGTTGTGTGTAATGAATCTAAAATATAAGTCTAATGTTTATCAGTACATTACAGAAAATAATGAACTTTATCACAATATGCTATTTTTTTGAGAAGGACCTGTACTTACACCCTTGTTATCCAAGATGTTCATGTCTTTCTTTCTTCAGTCGTAAAGAAATTATGTTTTTTGAGGATTTTTTCAGGATTTTTCTCAATATATTGGACTTCTATGGTGCCCCGAGTTTGAACTTCCAAAATGCAGCATAATTGCGGCTTCAGATGATCTCAATTATAGTTGTAAATGATTCCAGCCAAGGAAAAAGGGTCTTATCTAGCGAAATGATTGTTTTTTATTTTTTATTATTACAATATATATATCTGCCTCCTAAGAGTGTTTGATCTTGTTCACTTGCAAGTATGGTCAACTTCTGCAGCGATGTAGGATTATTTTGAAATGATTTTTGAAGTTGAGGGAGAAAATAAGATGGGATTTTTTCAACATACCCTAACTGTCTTGAACCGGAAAAAAACAATGTTCAGGTAGAGCAAGGCAAGACAAGCGTTTGAGGGTAAAAAGTATAGAAATTGTAAAAAAAAAAAAAAAAAAAAAAATCGTTTCGCTAGATTAGACCCTTCTTCCTCGGCTGGGATCATTTACAGCCGCATTTGGGATCGTTTGAAGCCACATTTAAACTACATTTTGGAAGCTCAAACTCGAGGCAACATTGAAGTCCACTATATGTGACCCTGGACCACAAAGCCAGTCTTAAGTCGCTGGGGTATATTTGTAGCAACAGCCAAAAATACATGGTATGGGTCAAAATTATTGATTTTTCTTTTATGCCAAAAATCATTAGGAAATTAAGTAAAGATCATGTTGCATGAAGATTTAATGGTAAAATTCCTCCTATGAATACATCAAAATGTAATTTTTGATTAGTAAAATGCATTGTTAAGAACTTAATTTGGAGAACTTTAAAGGTGATTTTTCTCAGTATTTTGATTTTTTTGCACCCTCAGATTCCAGATTTTCAAATAGATTTGTGGTCCAGGGTCACATATGTGACCCTGGACCACAAAACCAGTCATAAGGTTAAATTTTACAAAACTGAGATATATACATCATATGGATGCTCAATAAATAAGCTTTCTATTGATGTATAGTTTGTTAGGATAGGACAATATTTGGCCGAGATACATCTATTTGAAAATCTGGAATCTAAGGGTGCAAAAAAATCAAAATACTGAGAAAATCACCTTTAAAGTTGTCCAAATTGAGTTCTTAACAATGTATATTACTAATCAAAAATTACATTTTGGTAGGTTTACAGTAGGAATTTTACAAAAAATCTTAATGTAACATGATCTTTACTTAATTTCCTAATGATTTTTGACATAAAAGAAAAATCAATAATTTTGACCCATACAGTGTATTTTTGGCTATTGCTACAAATATACCCCAGCGACTTAAGACTGGTTTTGTGGTCCAGGGTCACATATGGAGAAAAAAACATAATTTCTTTACGACTGAAGAAAGAGAGACATGAACATCTTGGATGACAAGGGGGTGAGTACATTATCTCAAAATTTTTGTTCTGGAAATGAACTGGAAACAATTTTCTCAATATTTAGATTTTTTTGCACCCTTAGATTCCAGATTTTCAAATAGTATCTCGGCTAAATATTGTCCTATCCTAACAAAAAGTTATTTTATAAATAATCATGGATCAAATAAGCATTTCAAATAAGAAATTGGCCATGCAACACCACACTCTTTTCTAGAGCAAATGAGGCTGAAAAACAGGACATTTGTTGATATGACGGTATTGGTATCATTAAGTCTAGACATTTGTGGCTTAGGCATAAGACTTTTCTCTATATAGGTGACACGTCGCCCCAATGACAATGGTTAGTAAACAATAATGAGCCAAGCTGACACCTACCACTGATCTCAGGGCAAAAATCAAGAGAAATGCACAATTTCTGTGGGTTTGTGTATACGTGTTTTGGTTTGGGGTGGGTTAACGTGATTTCCGTTCCGCCTGTCGGCTCTAGAGACCTGGCTTTGTGAGGGCTGGTCAGGTGAAGTCGAGGCTCAGCCCCCCGTGGCCATTAGTGTGGACAGGAGACAACCCAATAAAGAAAGGATGCTTTGATGCACACAGGTCACTGCACAACTGCCAGTTACAACTCATCTCCACTTTTAACAGTGACGTGCGAGGGTGGTTTTGTAGGGGCCTATGGGGGCTAATGGTAAGACCTAATTACTGGACATTCTCTCGTGGTATTGCACAGATTCTGGAAGCTTCTACGGGAGCGGGCTAATGCTAGTTGCATAAGACCACGGCCGTGTAAGGGCACAGATGGGAGTTTGAGCATGCAACAGAGTGAATTTACTTTGGCAAACATCTCCGGGGCCACTTCGGGAAGAGAGGGAGAACTGAGCGCATGGGGTGCACAGGCAAGGCGGCAATCTTTATGTCAGCCGTTATATTGTTAATGCGTTGTTTTCCGTTTATTAATACACTGCGTATATATATACACGCGCACACACACACACACACACACACACACACACACACACACAATCTGCCTGCCCCCTCTGATGTTTCCCTGCCATTTCCTTTGGCACGCGGTAGTGCATTTTAAAAGATGCTGAGAAGAGAAAGCCAACAGTGAATCTTTAAGGATTTGACTTGCAAAAAGCACCTCATATATTGTTTATGAAAAAAAGCACCCCTCCATCTCCCATCTGCCCCCAGCATGTTAGTTTGTTTTATTTACTTATTTTTAGACCCGTGCACTAGTTAGGGGAGAGGCGCACTTGTCTGTGTACATCTACCTCGATGAAGACAGACTGCGTCCTCATCTGTCATTTCATATAAGAGGAGTCAAAACGCTTCCATTCAGGTTAAAGATTCCTCTGTGACATCCTCAATTGAGTCAACAGATTTTCTTTTCTCTTACTTCTCGTACGGAACTATCAGGGAGAAAGGGGTGAAAGACAATGAAATTCCTGAGCGTGTGTAACTGTAATGATAAAACAGAAAGAAAAAAAAGAATTAAAAAAGAATCTGTCAAGCGGGTGTCAACTCCCTCCACTTGGTGGAAAACCTCTTAAGAGAGGAGAAAAAGAGAGCGGGAAAATTACCCTCCGTAATTGGCATGTTGATCAAAGACAGCGATGGCAGCCGAACAATAAAACCTTTAATTTATCAGAATTCATTATGAGCTACTGTTGTAATGCCAAGATACATTAGAATAAATAGAGACGGAGAATCAAAGGCTCTTCTGTTGGATGGTTTTGTTGACTGCTCTCGTTGCGAGAGGTGACAGTGTAAAGGTGGTGGCGCTGCTGGTGGGGGGGTTCACTTACATACCTGATAACAGTTCATCCTAATCACAACCTTGACAGGTAAACATGACATTCAGCATTGCCCTATGAATATGGATGTGTGCTGGCTGTTCCGTGTCTGCTTGCTGACTGGAATGGGCACAAGAGAGGGGAGCTGTCAACGTGGGGCCTGGGGACCGTGTTCCATGCGAGCGCTCGCTGATGGTGGAGGCCTGAATCCCTCTGTCCAAGGCCTCTGTCCAAGCCAGATAAATGGACACCTTACAGCTGAGTCGTCAACTCTGGACATGTGGTGAGCAATATTGAGAGACAAGCCTGTTTATTATTTATCAGTCTAGGCCTAGAATCAAGAAAGTGAGAGAGCAGTGGAGATGTGTCATTGTAAAATGAAAAGATACTTGAGGCACCATTTGGGATTCTTCAGACTGGTGAAACCTTCTGGAGAACCTCAAGGTGCCACAAATATCCTGTTTCAGGGGTGTTCAATCCTGCTTCTGGAGGGCCACTATCCTGCAGAGTTTAGCTCCTGCCAAGTCTTCAGGTTTGGTAGAAGAGCAAGTTAGAACTACACATTATTGACCATTGACACTTGAGATTCAGAACTGGACACCCCTTATGTATTTGGGATCTCAAGATGGAGTTACCTGAGGATCTGTCTTTAGAGTTGCAGGAACTTTTGGGTTCAGTTTTATTAATTTTCTGAATGAGAACCAATCCCTGCATGCATGTTCCAGCGATTTGTGGAAAACATGGCTGTGATTTCTTGTTACCACTATATTTTTGGCCATAAAGTAGTGTTGTAGCTAATACAACCTAAGTATCTTGAGTCAGAGTCAAGACCGAGACCAGAAGAGGGTTGAGTCCATGGCCGGTTCTTGACGGCTATAGAAAGGTGGGCTGGCAGATATCCTAGGTGGGCATTTTTTGGGGGGCATCTTCTAGAGAAGATATTTATACTGTAGATATTGGTACATTAACCATATAAACTATATTATGTGCACACTGAAAAATAAGATGACCATCCTAGAATATTATGCACTTTCACAACAAAATAAACTTTGTTTTTCTTTAGAGCATAGTAAAAAAAAAAAAAAACTTTATTCTCTTTCACTAAATCCTTATTACTAAACTGGTTATTCTTTTCAACTAACTTTTGTTTTTATATTAAAAAAGAGCATAATCATGTCTGGAACACTGGAGGGACCAATTGTTTTGAGGAAAATATAAAGACCAGACCACTATGGTAATGGTATTTATTTAAAGAAACTAAACAAATAATGGATTTAAATAGATTTATCCAGGGGCATACATTAAAGAAGAAAAACAGTAAAAGAATTTTTGCAAAAATCAATCTGAGCTGCAACTAATATTTTTATTTTTATTTGCACCCATTTAATTTCAGTTATATTGTTGAAAATGCAAAACAGAAAAATGCTATTGTTGTCATAATCAATTTTGAATTGCATGAATCACGTAAATAACAGACCTGCTTTCCATTCAAAAATGTATAGCCTACATGTATTTTAGACACTTATATTATGTTGTTGCCCCATCCGTGCAATGAATGCACATTATTGAATGAGCAGAACATTTATTTAAACTACTTTTAGAACATTTATTGAACTGCTCAGGTAATGTCAGTGGTAGGCTATGATACATAGTCATGTATTAAACTCCTGTAACTCACAAACTCCCCGTAATAGCGCACAAATATTTCGGCCCGTTTTCGCTCATTGTCAGTCTCTGCTTTTACAGAACAGACTGAAGACTCTGCGTGAATTCAGCGTGTGTTGTATTCAGCTAATAAAAGAAAAATTCTGCAATTTTCTGGTGTTATTTTATTACTGTTGGGGCTGTCTCCAGCTATATCATAAATTTCTCAAAATACAGTCCGCTTCAGATTGGTTTTAGTCACTACACGAAAAAATGCAATCTTTATCTAATTCTGATTAGTTGGGCTCATGCCTGGAGCCGGCCCTGGTTGAGTCTGAGTTAAGACAGAGACCTGATCAATACAGACAATTATCCTTTCTTTGGGGTAAACTAAGCCCATCAGTATCATGTAAATCTCAACAGCATACATGAGACATGACATGATAGCACAGAGTGAATCATATGCACAAGTTGGCACAGAC
The DNA here is from genome assembly GCF_049309525.1 of Garra rufa. Classification (NCBI taxonomy): domain Eukaryota; kingdom Metazoa; phylum Chordata; class Actinopteri; order Cypriniformes; family Cyprinidae; genus Garra; species Garra rufa. The sequence goes on along the minus strand of NC_133363.1, from coordinate 7,374,621 downwards.
GACAGTATTGTAGAACTCGAGTCTTGAGATTGGGTCAAGACTAAGTGCAAATGCTCCATGAAAAGACCAAGACCATGAAAATATGGTTATAAGTAAAATATAAAATATAACATGATGAGATTTTACCCTCAACCCAAACTATTTGCTCTGGAACAAATAACAGACTAGCCTAATGCGACCAAAAACTGCCAACAGATTTACTCAAATTAATTATATTTCATGTTTAACCAGTATAGAAACATCAGAGCCAGTGGCAAATTCCAGAACTGGCCGAGATGAGGCGGCTCTCGACGGGTTCATGAACGTGCTGAACGTCCGCTGACGCCCTGAAGCTCACATCTCCGAAAACATCAATGCAAATTTTTAAATAAGATTCTTGAGGCACCATCTGGGGTTTTTCATATGGACGAAACCTTCTGGAGAACCTCAAGGTGCCTTAAATATCCTGTTTCAGGGTTGTCCAATCCTGCATCTGGAGGGCCACTATCCTGCAGAGTTTACACACCTGAATTACCTAATTAAGGTCTTCAGGATTGCTAGAAACTTCCAGGCAAGTATGCTGGGGCAAGTTGGAGCTAAACTCTGTTGAACATTAATACTTGAGGAGCACTACTGGACATCCCTGTTGTATTTGGCATCTCAAGAAGGAGTTGCCAAAGGATCTGTCATATGGAACCAATATGGAACAAGATAACACAGTCGAGGCCAGCTAGTTCAAATCTGAGTCTATGCTGAGAACTAAGCAGGTTGAGTCAGAGTCAAGTCTGAGACCAGAAGAGGGTTGATGTAAATGAAGCCCATCAGAATCACACAAATCTCCACAGGATATGCACAGTGTGCTACAGCCCAGAAACATGATAGCATGAGTGAATCATATGCACAAGTCGGCACAGATGACAGTGTTGTAGACTGAGTCCAAATGCTCCATGAAAAGGCCAAAGCCATGAAAATATGGTCTTCAGTATACTACAACTTGAATACTACAACTCACCTTCAAAGGGAAATTTAGGGCAGAGCAAGATCAGGAAATGACACCAGCCGGACCTGCGTGCTCTACAAATTCATCAATGTGCAATATGTTGGCACATATGCACTATCCACCAACCCTGTACACTTAATCTAATCACATGTGTACTCTACAGGTTTATTTCCTTTCTACTAAACCATGCATCATTCACCCAGGTGAAGTCATAAAATCATTCAGGACACAAATCGTTAATGATCTCAATAACCCAGCTCTCTCCATTCAGCCCTTCACAAACCTCAAACAGCTGCCCGTGAGAGTCATCACACAGGGCCAGCTGGGACCGCTTTCTGTTGACAAATACATTACTGCGCATCAATTAGACTGATTCTTCACACTGGCCCCGACTGTTGACGTTAATCAGAAAATGAGGGATGAGCCCCTTAAAAGAATTACAGCAGGCTGGCTGTTGGAGTGACAGTATGGGTACTAGAGGATATTGCTATTCCCTTCTAGAGACGACGTCCCCCTCCTCTTTTAATACCTTCTTTTCCTCATTTCCTTGATCCCTAAAGATCATTGGCCATTCACCTGCATTCTCTCGCAGTGTTATTCTCCCTCTCTATTTTTCTCTGCCTCTCCTGCTCACGCTCAACGTACCACTCACATGGTGGCAAACGCACAGATAAGATGGTCGCCATAAACACAAAGTAGAAATCTAGTATCTCTCATACGCCTCCTTCATGAAACTCCTTTGTCAATTGCCAAGTGCAAGACTCTCTCTGGCTACAGACTTTCTGATTAGCTCAGACAGGCAATTCAGTTTTTTTATGGCGAGATATATAGATGGATATAAAGGGTGATATATGGCGCAGCCAAAGAGGTCTATTATAAGAGAGAGAGTTCAAAGGTCAGGAGGTTCATGGAATCAGAAATGGAAAATGCATACTGCCTTTAGGCATTATTATGACGTTTCATATGCTTGCATAGTAGCCAAAAAAGTGTTCAGTTTAATATGTGTATATTAAAATATGATTAATAACATGTATGTTTTTGGATGGCACGAGTCTGAAAATACAGAAGTAACAACAATGTAGTGTGTTTAAAAACCCTCTTTTGTGCAAACTGCTTCCTTCCGCCACAGACTCAAATCTCAAGTTGACAGTTGAACAGCTGAGCCCAAGCCTCCATTACTAATTCGAAAGCATCACTTTATAACTAGTAACGAAAGGAACGTTGAGTTGCTTCATTAAAAAAAAAAATTCTATTAATGTATTAAAAGGCGTGTATTATATGAGTATAATAAGAGAGAGATTGACTGAGCAAGTGTCATTACCTGCATCTGACTCAGCGTTTATTATTCAGCTCACTCTTATATTCACAATAAAACAGTCAGAATGTCCACTGAGGAAAGCGATATCTTTGTTGTACTATCCTTTCATCTGACAAGGGTGATTTCCGATTACAGCGCTGCTTCAGTGCATTTCTTGGCTGAAATTGTAAAAAAAAAAAAAACTTCATTATTTACAACCCTGTTTTAGTTTATTTCAGTATAAAAGTCTTTACTGCTGACCAGAGGTTGCGTTAACCGAAAATTGTCTGTCATTGACAGATTTTTTTTAGCAATGACGTAAAAATCTGAAGGCCGTCCGTCACTTTGACAGATTACTCTGAGGGTGATCTATTGTAATTTGTAGCTGTAATTCCCACTCCTGTCCAGTTGGTGGCGAGTGCGCTCCAGTGTGGCAGCAGAGCACTGGATCCAGAATAAAAACGAAACTGTCAGGAATCTTTTGCTATGCGTTTGATTAAGCACAGACGACTTCACAGAAGCTACAACGATCACGCCACATTAAAGAGCGCCAAAATGGCATTTATTTCTTGAATTTCCTATTGAAATCGACAGAATTTGAAATTTGAGACTTTGTTTCATTGCGCTTTATTGGATGGGAGGCGCACTATGTAGGCTACTGTTCATTCATCAACTGAAAACAGCATAGACCAAAAGATCGACTGGGATTTACAAATCGATATTGGTCATAAAAATGAGAATATATTAAAATAGCTGTAATTGCAGGGTGATGTCACATTATTAAGACACAGGAGGGACCTGAAGCAGGAGAACAGGACCCAGATCGCAGCCAGGATGACGGCCCACGGAGGAGCCGACGGAGGGAGGAGCCATGGTGGAGGACGGACCGCCGACTCCGTGGGGCCGACCGACAGAGGCAGAGCAGCTGGCAGAGGAACCCGAGGCGGAGATGGAGAGCCGAAGATCCAGGGCGACACCGAGGATCCGGAGGGCCAAGGCGGAACGGGCTCTGGCGGCCGAGGCGGAGACGGAGTCCCGGAGATCCGCGGCGGAGCCGGAGCGACAGAGGATGGAGGCTGTGCCCGCAGGAAGGAGGAGTCCCAAGGAGCCGGTGGGACGGCGTGACGAGGCGCAGCCGGAGGAGCAGAGTCCTGAGGATCCGATGGGGTGACGACTGACCAGGGCGGAGCCGGAAAGACGATGGAGCCCGGTGGAGCTGGTGGACCGACGGGCGACGGTGGAGAGGAGGGCGCTGAGAGCCGTGGTGGAGCCGCAGGGTCGGAGGACCGAGGTGGAGGTCTGGATTCGGAGGCTGGAGGCGGAGCTGAGGGAACCTCCAGCCTTGCCACCGAAGTGAGCAGGCATCCCTGCGGCGAGCCCACTGCAGAGATGGTGGGCTGAGGGTGAGCAAGGGGACTGACTGCTGACTTGGGGAACTTAAGACGGCTGGGCGGAACCAGCGGGGACTCAGGGCGGCTGGGCGGAACCAGCGGGGACTCAGGGCGGCTGGGCGGAACCAGCGGGAACCAGGCAGATTTGGACAGATGAGGGCGGGTGGGAGGGAAGTCAATGCGCGTCAGTGGCTCAGAGAAAAAGTCTATTAAATCCGGCGTGTCAATATCCACAGTCTCAGAAACAAAGTCAATTAAGTCCCCAGAGATATCCAGCTCACCCCCAGCGGAGTTGCAGTGGGCAGGGCTCTCCATTTCCCTCCCTAGCTCCACGTCGCAATCCACCGTCAGAGATGTAGACTCCGACTCACGCACCTGATCAGCCGGAGAGGACTCTGGCTCTGTCGCTCGCGGCTCTAGTCCTGCATCCGCGGTGCGCTCGGGTTCCCACTCTGCGTGTCGGGGTGATGGTTTGCTGCTCTCTGGGTCATGAGTGGGGCTGGTGTCATCCTCCATGGTCAAGGAAGCTCTGCTGGACACCAACACCCACTCGATGTAATCAGCGATGCTCTCTCGAGGACCCTCCCCGGACAGCTGCGCCTTGATGGTGTTGTTAAGTCCATTTCGGTAGAATGTGCACAGGCAGCTGTCCGGGTAGTGCGTGTAAGGCACGAGGTGGACGAAGTCTCTGGTGTGGTCCTCGAGAGAGCGGTTCCCCTGCTCCAGAAGGATGATGAGGACATTGGGATCATCCATAACCAAAAAAACAAAAACACTGAGACAAAAACGGAAAATAAACGCAGGGGAAAAACGCTGTGACTGTTTAGGTCGGTCCTTATGTCACGGGTGCGTGCAGGAGTTGACGAGACGGACGACAGGAATTACAAAATACAATATATTTAATATAAATCTTCGACTGGAACAAGGCAGGAACAAGTCAGGAACATCACACACATCTATTCACACAAAAGGACCGACAGGGAACTGAACTCACAGACAGACTTTTAAGGACAGACTAATAATAAGACACAGGTGACATAGATGACTGATCAATCAAACACAGGTGACGGTGATTACACAAACGAGGACTAAACCAAAGCAGACAGATTAACGGGGGAAGACAATGGGAGAAACCAAATACATGACATGACTAAGACATAAACTGACAGAAATGTAACAGGTGAAGTGTTGAACATGAAAAGTTAGGCAGTCTCATCTGTTTATCTGTTTTATTCAAAGTAAATGCATAAACATATATTGTCCTGTAGGTTCATAATTAAAAATGAAAATGTAAACAAAAATAAATGTGTTATTATAATTAAAATATGAAAATTAAAATGACGGGTAATAATGGATTATGACGGAATTTTTACGACCCTGTCCGCTAATGATGTCAGTGAGAGCTGATGGCATTCCTGGTGTCCCTACACCCACTAGCCCGGTGGGTCTCCCTCTTTCTACTGCACTGCCTGTGATGGCCATCGCCATTTTGAGTGTGTGGGCTGCACACTGTGCTACAGAGTCCTTGTCTGTCCACGAGTCTGCTCCAGAAGCCTCGTCTGACCATGAGTCTGCCACGCCAGTGCCTCCAGAGGTGGCAGCACCAGCTGCAGAACATTCCAAGGAGGCGGCGTCCACGGCAGAACCTCCCAAGAGGGTGGCACCCTTTTATGAACTTCCTGCACCGCCAAGGCTTCCTGCTCTACCAGCTCCGCCCTGGCTTCCACTGCTCCACAGTCTGCCACTGTTCACGGTCTGTTTGGGTTTTGTTTTGGGCGTCGGGAGCCGCCCTTAGAGGGGGGGGGGATGTAACGGTGTTTTGGGTTTTGTTTTGGGGTTTTGTTTCATGTTCATGTTTTCAAGTCTTTTATTTTGTATTTGTTTCATGCTGTTGTGTCTTGCTTCCCTTGCCCTCATGTATTCCTGTCATTGGTTCCCTAGTTCCACGTGTCCTGTTCTGATTGGTTGCTATGTCATGGTCCTTGTTTCTCATTGGTTGTTGGTGTCTTGTGACCTTTTCTGTCTAGTATAAATAGCCCTTGTGTTTGAATGGTTCCCTGTCGTGTATTGAAGTTGTAACCTGCTGTTTGGTGAGTGTCTGTTTCCAAGTCAAGTCTGTTTAAATGTCAAGTCAAGTCAATTCTGTTCATGTTAAGTCAAGTCTTCGTCTGTTTTGGATTATGTCATTGTTTGGATCATCGTTTGTTTGTTTGGATTATGGATTATTGTCACTGTAAATAAAACTGCACTTGGGTTCTGCACATCTCGCCGTCTCAGTGGACTGTTTATTACAAAAGGAATAAAAGTTGTCAGAGTTTTACTGCCTCTAGTGTTCATTTCAATTGGAAACTGCAGTGATTCGTACATATACACTTAAAAATAAAGGTGCTTCATGATGCCATAGAAGTACCTTTTTGCCTAAATGGTTCCATTAATAACCTTTAACATCTGAAGAATCTTTCTGTTTCACAAAGCTTCTTCAGTTTTTTAAAAAGTAAGAAAGAGATGGTTCTTTAAAGAACCTTTGACTGAATGGCTCTTTGTGGAACCAAAAATGGTTCTTCTATGGCATCGCTGTGAATTTTATATGCTATAAAACATAAAACAGGTAAACGGTAGAATGATTCAGCGACAGGTATATTTGCATGCATTCTGCTTTGGCTTTATTTGTAACACTTTTTGTTGGCAGATAAAATTGTTGTGTTACACATGTAAATTAGTCAATATTAACTGTTGAATAAATCATTATAACACAACCAACAGTCTCCTTGTCACCCCATAGCTTCTAAGAAATGGCCCAAGCGGTCTGTACTAGTTCTAATGTGATGTTTTTGAGTTCATAACCGAGTTGAACAAATCTTTGGAAGGTACATGGTTACTAGAAACGGCTTCATAAGGTAACAACTTCACATTTTCACTTTGTAGTATACATTAACACATGCCAATACTTCAGAGCAGATCAAAGTGCATGAGTGCATGTTTTTTCTCATTCTATCCTCAGATGTTTCTGGGTGTTACTACTGTAGAGGTCACCCACTCTCAGCTAGAGATGGTATGATTGACACAGAGTCTGGAAAGATCCCTGTAGTCCTGCCTGTGGGTGGACACACACGCACAAAAATCCATCGCCAACAACCATGAAACACGCAGGCGCTTCCTGGTGACAGACAACAAGCCCGAGATCTAATTTTCACTCCTCACTAACTGTAAATGATGTCCAGGGCTGCAGGTGCGTGCACAGGGCAGGGCATGCGAAAGGCAGAGTCTGAGACATGGGTTTGCGGCGAGGGAAGACTGTGAGTCTTATACCCTGCAATCTCCATCTGGAGGTGGAGGCCCTTGGTCAGCTTCCCAGCATTAAGACATGAGCGCTGAGGAGGGCAACTCTACCAGTCAGAACTGGCAGGTATAATTGCACTGAAAATCACTGTAAATCTGCTCCAGAAGGATCTCGGGGCATGGGGATGTCAGCAGCTGTCCCATGCGGTGAAATATGTTAAGAGCAGAGCAGAGCACGTTACACACACACACACACACACTCACTAGACAGATGAAGCTGTTGGGCTGATTCTGCAGGTTTTCCTCTTGGCATCGAATCCACTCAGCTGAGAAGATATTTCCTCATTAGCCAGCCTCAGCTTCAGACAGCTGTGGGGCTTGGAGCAAAGAGGAAGAGTGTGTGTGAGAGAGGGAGGGAAAGTGAAAAAGCGAACAAAAGATAAAGAAAGAAGATATACTAGAAAATATAAGTCAGTGGTTGCAATAAAGGCCATTGTGGGATGTATACATTATGCTAGAGCACGGAGGTGAACGCTGTGGAGGTTTAGGGTTGTAGTGACTTTAAATCCAGTCTTATATTATATACAACTGGGGTCCGGCGACGGCCCGGCCACTCTACAGTACAGGCTGTATCCTAGAGAAGGAGAGATGGGGGATACTGGAGGAGATAAATCACTAAGTGCCTCACCTTGGGTCAGCAATCACACCAGAGGCCACCGACAATCTGTATTTGAAGCACTGCTTCTGCACTTCCAGGGCCCTGCTCTATGGCCCCACTATAAATCAGCATACACACATATATTCAGCCTGGAAGAGCACATTTCTAGCACCTGGTTATGCTTTAGCATTTGGCATCCGATTCAGAAACAGCAAAATCTCCGTTTTCACATTCAGATATTGGTTTGCGTGTAGCATTCATTGATTTATTAGGAAGTCAGCTCAAAATCACATGAATCATATTATCTACTGCAATGAGTCCAAATCTGCCACACCTAATGTAAAATGATAATATGTGAATAATATTATTTATTGGCCAAAATTCCACATTTAAGTTTGAGATCAGTAAGAATTTTTTTTTTTTTTAAATAAGACTTTTATGCTCACCAAGGCTGCATGTATTTGACTAAAAATACAGCAAAAACAGGAATATTGTGAAATATTGAATATGAATATGAAATATATGTAATGTAGATTTAAATATAACATAAATTATAATAATGGAATCTGAGGGTGCAAAAAACAATTTTTTTTTTTTTTTTGAGAAAATCGCCTTAAAAGTTGTCCAAATGAAGTTCTTAGCAATGCACACTACTAATCAAAAATTAGGTTTTGATATATTTACAGTAGGAAATGTACAAAATATTTCATGGAACATTTTCTGTACTTATATTCTAATGATTTTTGGCATAAAAGAAAAATTGATCATTTTGATCCATACTATGTATTTTTGGCTATTGCTACAAATATACCCGCGTTACTTAAGACTGATTTTGTGGTCCAGGGTCACACACACACACACACACACACACACACACATACATACATATATACATACTGTGACGAGCGTCCCGAGAACTCATCAGCGTCGCCCTGGAAACCAACAATCAACACCTGCCTCTCATCACGGCGGGATCGGCTTCAGCTGCAGCTCATCAGCCGGCATGCTTTTAAGCAGCGCAAGACCAGCACAATGTGAGAAGCCTTCTCCAAGACTGGAAGCCTAATGCTCTCTCTCTCTTACCCTTTTCTACAGACAGCAGCTGAAGACCGGTCCCTCACTCACTCACCTGCACTCCACAAAGGAAGAAGAGCACGCCATTTCACCGCCACTCTGCACCGTATTGACTTTCAAATATTTTCAGTTATTTCAATAAAATCCACCCTCCGGGGCTGTTTCACTGAGTTCTCTGTCCTGTGATCTCTCACCCCGCGACAGCCTGGTGGAGAATGCGGGCAGATTAGTGAAGATTTCACGGCCGAGAACTCACATCACTCACCCGAACTTTTTTTTCCCTCTTCCCCACTATGTCTCTTGCCAGAGCCGTCGGTGTGCGCTCCTCCCCCGAAATGGATCAGCTACTTCAGCGACTCACCGAGGTCAGCATCCGCCAGCAGCAAATTGTAGAGCACCTCGCGACGAGACAGGGCGAAACGGAGCAGGAGCTCGCCGCCCTCCGCGCTACTGCCGCAGCCCAACGCGCTCCGCTGCCAGACTCTCGAGTTCAAGCTACCCGGTGGCTACCCAAGCTCACGCCCCATGACGACATCGAGGCGTTTCTCCAGATGTTCGAGAGCACGGCGGCGACGGAAGCTTGGCCAGCAGAAGACTGGGCGCGGGCGCTGGCACCTCTCCTGAGTGGTGAAGCTCAACGGGCCTACTTCTCCTTACCGGCGGACTTAGCCAATGACTACAATGAAGTAAAGAGAGAGATTCTAGGGAGAATGGGACTCTCGCCCGTCTGTGCCGCCCAGCTATTCACGGAATGGGAGTACAAACCTCGATCCCCCGCCCGCGCCCAGGTCGTCGAGCTCTTACGTCTGGCACGGCACTGGCTGCTTGAGGGGAATCCTACGGCCGAACAGGTAGCGGAGCGCGTTGTGATTGAACGCCTGCTGCGTGCGTTGCCTCGCTCCCATCGTCAGGCAGTAGCAATGAGAAGCCCCAACACTGTCCAGGAGTTGATCGACGCCATCGAGCTGGCGGATGCGGCCCAACACCGGGAAGCCGGGGAGCGAGCGCCACCGTTTCCCCGGAGGGTGGTCCAGGAGCGACGCGCGCCGGAGGGCATACAGCGGCAGTATAGCAGACCGGCGGCTCCCTCACCCCGCGATGAGCCCATGCCAACGGAGACACCGACACAACCAACCCGGAACTGGCTCGCAGGCTGCATTGTGCACTCGGATCCACCATCAGGAGCCCCGGAGGCGGACCTCAAGATTAACGGAAAGAGTTTCCGTGCCCTCCTGGACTCCGGTAGTGCGGTCACCCTGGTCCAGGCACACCTTCTCCCTCCCCGTGGAGACACGAAGACGGTCTTACCCATTACGTGTGTGCACGGAGAAACTAGACACGTTCCCGCTCGAAAGGTGACGATTTCCGCGGTGCCTGGCTCCTGGTCACTGGAGGTCGGACTGGTTAAAGATCTTCCCGTCCCGGTACTATTGGGGAGGGATTGGCCAGGGTTCGACCGCCTACTCACGATCGCCACCCAGCCTGTCAGCCCCAGAGGGAGCCGCCCGAAGCGAAAAGCAGGCCGACGTCCGATGCAGCGCTCCGCCCTCCTGGCTTCCGACAGTGCTAGAGACGGTGAGTCCCCTTCCCATCATCCTAATCTGTTCTTTGATGTCTTTCAGCAGGTCACGGAAGGGGGCTCATTTGCACGAGAGCAAAAGGAGGATGACAGACTGAAGCACTGTTGGACGCAAGTGCGCTGCATCGAAGGTCGCGACGTTCAGCCTCCTCCTCATCCCGTCCCTCACTTTGTCGTCCAAAACGGTCTGCTATACTGTGTCGCCCAGCGAAGGGGGGAGGAGAAACATCTCCTAGTGGTACCCCGGACCAAGACGGAGGCGGTCCTGGAGCTAGCCCACTCGCACCCTATGGCCGGACACCTAGGACGAGAAAACACCATCCAACGCATCCGGGATCGTTTCCACTGGCCGGGGCTCGACGCGGAGGTGAGAAGCTTCTGCCAAGCTTGTCCCACATGCCAGAAGACCTCGCCCAGGAAACCTCCCCCCTCGCCGTTAATCCCTCTCCCCATCATCGACGTGCCCTTCGAGCGCATCGGGATGGACCTAGTGGGGCCGCTGCCGAAGTCTGCCCGGGGACATGAGCACATCCTGGTCGTCCTGGACTATGCCACTCGGTACCCGGAAGCAGTGCCCCTACGCAAAGCCACGGCCAAGAACATCGCACAGGAACTCTTCCAGCTATTCAGCCGAGTCGGCATCCCGGCCGAGATCCTGACCGATCAAGGTACTCCCTTCATGTCCCGGCTAATGGCTGACCTGTGCAGGCTGCTGCGGGTGAAGCAGTTGAGAACCACTGTCTACCACCCGCAAACGGACGGCCTCGTCGAACGCTTTAACCAGACCCTGAAACAGATGCTTCGACGAGTCACGGCAGAGGATCGGAGGGACTGGGACTTGATGCTGCCGTATGTCCTGTTTGGCGTTCGCGAGATCCCGCAGGCCTCAACTGGCTTCACCCCGTTTGAGCTTCTCTTCGGCCGACAACCCCGCGGCCTCCTTGACGTGGCAAAGGAGGCCTGGGAGCAGCAGCCTGCCCGTCACCGCTCTGTTGTCGAGCACGTCCAGCAGATGAGGGAGAAAATCGACCGGGTCATGCCGTTAGTCCGGGAACATCTGGTTAAAGCTCAACAGTCCCAACAACGACACTACAACCGGGCAGCCCAACCACGGGTGTTCCAACCCGGGGAGCGAGTGATGGTCCTAGTCCCCAATGCGGCCTGCAAGTTCCTCGCCACCTGGCAGGGTCCTTACTCCGTTGTGGAACAAGTTGGTCCAGTGACATACCGCCTACGGCAGCCAGGAAGAAGACGCCCGGACCAGTTATACCATATAAACCTCCTTAAAAAGTGGGTCGGGACTAGGGACCAGCTCGCCGCTCTCCACGTCTCCGAGCCCGTGGTTGTTGATGTCAACCCCCACCTCTCAGCTGCCCAGAAGGGAGACCTACAACAGCTGATCGGTCAGTTCTCCGACGTGTTCTCACCTCTCCCCGGGCAGACCACCGTGTTACAACACGACATCCGAACCCCGCCTGGAGTCATCATTCGGCAGCGACCTTATCGGGTCCCTGAGGCTCGTCGGCAGGCTATTGAGAATGAAGTACGACAAATGCTGAAGTTGGGGGTGATCGAACCATCGCGCAGCCCATGGTCCAGCCCCATCGTGATGGTACCCAAACCAGACGGCACCCTCCGATTTTGTAACGACTTCAGACGACTCAACGAGGTGTCCGAGTTCGACAGCTACCCCATGCCTCGAGTGGATGAGCTCCTGGACCGATTGGGACGGGCCCGGTACATCTCCACTCTAGACCTAACAAAAGGCTACTGGCAGGTACCTCTGTCCGACTCTGCAAAACCCAAAACTGCTTTCTCCACCCCCAGCGGACACTGGCAGTACCGGACCCTCCCCTTCGGTCTGCATGGAGCTCCCGCGTCCTTCCAACGATTAATGGACATCATCCTCCGGCCTCACCAAGCGTATGCCGCCGCCTACTTGGATGATGTCGTGATCCACTCGGAGGCATGGGAGGATCACCTCGACCGGCTGCGGAGGGTGCTGTCCGAACTCCGAAGGGCTGGACTAACCGCCAACCCCCGGAAATGTCACCTGGCCCAATACGAAGCAAAGTACCTGGGTTATCAAGTAGGACGAGGGCTGATCCGTCCCCAAGAG
>NC_133363.1:7310755-7361745 GCF_049309525.1 Garra rufa | reverse complement strand
AAGGTGTGTACAGAGTTTCATTTTTGGGTTACTATCCCTTTAAGAGTATGACTGCTGTATTGAAGACTGTGTGCATGGCCTTTTCTGTCTGCTGTCTCGGGTGCTGGAGCCACATAGGACAGGACAGGGAAGGACAGAGAAGCACCCAAGAGCCGTTTTAAGAACAAACATCATAGGAAAGTGACACAATGGATGCTTCTGATCACCATAACCTCACACAGTGATGACCAGGGCTGATGCCACAAAAGTTTGTACATGTTAAAGAGAGATACGCGAGGTGGACGGCAGGAAGCACGGTTTATTAGGATCGAAGGGTGTTCGAAACATAGCAAAGACCATGTGAGCCTCTCAGCCCAGATACTAAGAATAATCACAAGAGAGAAGGGAAGCATTTTATGTGAGCGGAACAAACGTAATATAACAGTGTGATCGGAAATGTGCTGGTGAACGTGCAAAAGAGAGAGAAGTGGGTGAGTTTGAAAGAGTGCGAGGGGAAATAATTTCACTTCTTCTATTAACCTGACACGATTACAATGGTTTGATGGGCCGCCTTATTTCATGGAATATTAAGTTCAAATGTGGCTGGCAGGGGGACAATGGAGCCAGAGGTGGGGGCACGACTGGCCTCTCACGCTTGTGCTTCCTTTTGCTCTGACAAACAATAAACAGCAGCCAGTCACATCCAGAAATGTGTGCGCGTGTGTCACTGCAGAAGGGTTTGAGATCTGAGACTATAGGTGCCTATTCTTATAGCACTACACAGATTACCGGTCAAGAATTGGGATTATTTAAGTTTGTAATGCTTTTGAAAGTGCTCGCCAAGGTTGAAATTACATGACGCAGTATTTCAACTGTACTATTGTGAAATAATGTAAAAAAAATGTTTCCTTTTTTATTTTTAAATGTACTTTATTTCTGTGATGACAAAACAGTGTCACACGATTCTTCAGAAATCATTGCAATATACTGATTTGGTGATTAAGAAATATTTTTTATTATTATTATAAATGTAAAAATATTATATAAAAATTATTTTTAAAAAAGAAAGAAAAATACTTTTTATCAAGAATGCATGAAATTGATCAAATGTGACAGCAAAGATATTTAAATTGTTAAAATAAAATACAATAAAATAAAATAAAATAAACCACGGTTTCCGCAAAAAAACTAAAATGCAAATGTGACAGTAAAGATATTTATTTAGATATGTTACAAAAGATTTCTATTCAAATAAATGCTGTTAAAAATAAAATAATAAAATAAAATCTAAAATATTATAATATATATATATATATATATATATATATATATATATATATATATATATATATATATATAATTATATATATAATTTATAAATAATTTATGTTATATATAATATTTTAATAAATGTATTAAAAAAGAAAAAAGAAAGAAAGAAAAAAAGAATAAATGCTGTTATTTTGAACTTTTTATTTATCAAAAAAATGTAAATTAAAATAAAATAAAAGTAAATACTGCAATATTGTACCATGATTTCCACACAAAAAAAGAAAAGAAAGCAAAAAAAAAAAAAAAAAATAAAACTTTTTGATCAAGGATGCATTAAATTAATCAAATATGGCAGTTAAAATATTCATAATGTAAAAAGATTTCTATTAAAATGAATGCTGTTAAAAAATAATAATAAAATAAAATAAAATAAAATAAAATAAAATAAAATAAATCCTGGAATATTGTCTGCAAATGTGACAATAAAGATATTTATAATGTTGCAAAAGATTTATATTCAAATAAATGCTGTTAAAAATAAAATAAAATAAAATAAAATAAATAAAATAAAATAAAATAAAATAAAATAAAATAAAATAAAATAAAATAAAATAATAAAATAAAATAAAATAAAATAAAATAAAATAAAATAAAATAAAATAAAATAAAATAAAATAAAATAAAATAAAATAAAATTAAATTAAATTAAATAAAATTAAATTAAATTCTGGAATATTGTACCATGATTTCCACAAAAAGAAAGAAAGAGAGAAAGCAAGATAGAATTTTAGGAACATTGATCATAAAAAATGTGATTAATAACTGAGCACCAAATAATCACCAAAAATCAAGCAAATCAGCATATTAGAATGATTTCTATAGGAACAGTGACACTGACGACTGGAGTAATGATGCTGAAAATTCAGCTTTGCATCACAGAAATAAATTACATTTGAAAATACATTCAAATAGAAAACAGTTCTTTTAAATTGCAATAATATTTCCCAATATTAAGTTTTTACTAAATTTTGAATGAAATAGATGCAGACTTGGTGAGCATAGGAGACTTCTTTCAAAACATCATATTTATTTCAAACTTTTGACCTGTAGTGTGTACACATACAGTAATATTTAAATGTAAACAACAAACATTACAGTAAATATGCCATACTCACAACCCTGTTCCCCTTGACTGCGTTCAGTCAGACAGGGCCTAGAGTTGAAAGGGCACCTCATAACGTGCATTTTTGTTGAGTTATAGCACACGTCTGACACCGTGTCAATACACTTGAATTGTCTTTCAGTCCGTGACACTCCATACCTGTCATTGACGGCCTCTCTGCCTCTCTGCTCAAAACAGCGTGACAGCAATTAAAAAGACTCTGACGTTAACTTTATATATTAGTTTGCTAAAGGATGTTTGTGCTGCCGGCAAGTATTGTACTGTTTCTTAAATAACTCAGCTAAGTTGAACATTTCATTCATCGGATGGCTTTTAATTGGATGCCATCGTTAAAAGTTGGCATCAATTAAAATTTCGAAATGAATGCAGAAATAAACTGGTAATTGCTGGCGGTGATTGTGATAATGGTCCATTGTATCCAGGACAAATTAAAATATGCCCAGATAAATCAATGTGGTGATGGCAGCATCTGAGAAGACAATGCCGTTCAATTTAAAACCCAATCTTCATCCTCTCATTGTTCTGAGAGTGTGAGGGCTTTCAGTGTGTGTGTGTGTGTGTGTGTGTGTGTGTGTGTGTTTGTGTGCCTGCAAGTGGAAAATACTGCCTCCATTTGGTCATACCTGAGACAGTTTAATTTGAAATTATTACAAAGTGCACTTTTTAAAAGTGTACTTACTGTAAGTGTGTTAAGAAACAGTCATGAAAGTGAATTTTCTTCGAGTACAATTAATCAGTCAAAAGTTTTTGAACAGGATTTTTAATGTTTTTTAAGAAGTCTCTTCTGCTCACCAAGCCTGCATTTATTTGATCCAAAGTACAGCAAAAACAGTAAAATGCTGAAATATTTTTACTATTTTAAATAACTGTTTTCTATTTTAATATATTTTAAAATATAATTTATTCCTGTGATCAAAGCTACATTTTCAGCATCATTACTCCAGGCTTCAATGTCATGATCCTTCAGAATTCAAGAAAAATGTATTATTATTATTAGTATTATTATCAATATTTAAAACAATTCAATACATGTTTTCAAGATTGTTTGATGAATAGGAAGGTCCAAAGATCAGCATTTATCTGAAATAAATAGCTTTGGTAACATTATACACTGTACCATTCAAAAGCTTAGAGTCTTGGAGGTTGGATATCATTTTTTTTTTATTTTTTTTTTTTTAGAAAAAATCATTTTTATTAAAAAATGTATTTCTTTTATTAATCAAGAATGCTTAAAATTCACAAGTGATGCTAAATACATTTATAATGTTACAAAATATTTATATTTTAGGTAAATGCTGTTCTTTTGAACTTTATATTTATTAAAGAAACCTGAAAAAATCTACTCAGCTGTTTTCAATATAATAATAATAAACATTTTTAAGCAGCAAATCAGATTTAGAATGATTTCTGGAGGGTTGTGTGACTGGAGTAATGATGCTAAAAAAATTCAGCTTTAAAAGCACAGGAATAAATTACATTTTAAAATATATTCAAATGGAAAACAGTTGTTTTAAATAGTAAAAATATTTTACAAATTTTCTTTTTTCGTTGGATCAAATAAATGCAGGTTTGGTGAGTAAAAGAGGAAAATCTTAGTGTAAGTGGCCTTTTACTTCACAAATTTTATATTATTTGCAAGTACAGTTTTTTATATTTTTAAGGCCTGAAGTACACTACATGTGAATGTTCATTTTCATGATTGTGATATTCTTCTAAAACAGGTCACCATGGTTTTACGGACCACCATGCAACATTTGTGAAGTGAGTAAACACTTACATTTTCTATATTATTCAAACTTTATTCATGTGCCATGAAGATATTTTGTAAATTTCCTACCATAAATATATAAAAATGTAATGTTGGACTAGTAATAAGCATTGCTAAGAACTTCATTTGGACAACTTTAAAGGCAATTTTCTCAGTATTTAGATTTTTTTGCACCCTCAGATTCAAAATATTCTCATATCCTAACAAACCATACATCAATGGAAAGCTTATTTATTCAGCTATTGTTAATGGTTTATTTTTAGTGGTCCAGGGTCACATATTATTTTTAAGATGCCATTTTTTTTTTGTTTAAATAATTCATGGCTAACTGCTTTGATGCATTGGAGGTGCAACAACATGGATGATGTTGAATAAGTTTTATACACTGCAAAAAAACACTTTCGTCCTTAGTATTTTTGTCTTGTTTTCTATTATAAATATCCAAAAATTCTTGACTTATTATTTTCTGGGAAAAAAATCCCAAATTTTGTTAGTTTTTGCTTAAAACAAGCAGAAATATCTGCCAATCGGGCAAGAAAAATCTTTTTTAGCCTTTGATTTAAGATATTATTTCTTACCCCATTGGCAGATGTTTTTGCTTGTTTTAAGCAAAAACTAACTACATTTGGATTTTTTTTTTTTTTTTTTTCAGAAAACAAGACATAACTTAATCATCATCCTGATTCTATAATTCTTAGATATTTATACTAGAAAACAAGACAAAAATAGTCTTCTATTGCAAACAGCAGTAGTTTGGACTTTGTTTGCTTTTTAGTTTAAAAAAAAAACTGTGCTTTAAGAAGTTTTGTCATAACCCGGCCGTCTTTCTTGCTTTTTTCCCCAATGAGTTCAATATCCGTGCTTTTCAGCAGATCGTGAAACAATATCCCATAATTGCAAAAGCACGTTCTACCATTGTGATGTTTACAGCCATCAATCCTGGTTTCCCCAGCCTGTCTATCTTTCATTTCCTCCATTTATCCCCATTCAGATGACTAGGTTTGCTTCTCAACCAGTCCCACTCAGACTAATGTCTACATCAGACTCTCACTAGAGTGATACCTTTTTTATTTCAAAAGTGACATTTAAATCAGAAGACGCTGGAGTACCAGGCTTCTTTGTATCTGGCAATCCATCCGCTGTCAGGCTCGAGCGAATGATGCAGTGGGAAAGCCATCAAGTGCATTTCTGGGGCGCTTGTTCTTGCTAACACTCTGTACACCGAGCCTCCTCTTATTCTAATGATTTTAAAGTCCGCCATGCTTCTCTATTCCGCCTCGTGTCATTTATCCTAAGCCGCTTCGGGAATTTCATAAATAACTTGTGTCTCGAAAAGGAGGAAGGCGAGGAAAAAAGTTCCGTAATCAGAAACATTAGCTCTCCAAAAGTCACCCAAAGGTTTCAAGACAAAAAAAATACATCACTAAATTAGTTACAGAGCACAGCTTTCCACTTAGAGCATTTGCACAGCTTTATTCTTAGAGCTGTACAACAGACGTGCTCCTGTTTTTTCCTCCTCTTCTTTTTTTTTGTTTTTTTCTTCCAGTCTAATTTGGACGGGACTAAACCCCCGAGCACTATAGTCACAGTTTCTCTCCGGCTGCACAGAAATCACTAATGTTGCCATTTGAAGGACAATGGGGCATAAACGACAGCATGACATCCCAGCACAGGTGGAGATACAGTGCTCCTACTGTCACCACAGCCCTGTCAGCGGGGGCTTAAAGAGGACGAGAGCGGCAGAGGAAGGGAGAATGGCACCAGCAGTTTTGGCCCAATTCAATAGCTTATTTAAAACAATTTATTCTGTCTTCCTGGCAAAGCTGGACTCTGGACGGCTCATTGAACAAACGCACCTCCTCTACCTCAGCACCACATTTAAAGCACACCATGAGTGAAGAAAAAAAGAAAGAAGAGTTGTTGCTGGGTGTCGTTCCGAGGAAATGGAGTCTGGAGGCAAACTTGTGCCCATAAACCAAAAAAGGGTCTTTCAGATATGGGAACAATGTTACAATTTTCAGATGCAGGTTGCTGATTTCGAATTTAAACAAAAAGAAAGAAAAAAAAGTTATTAAATTCACAAAACATGAAATCAAAATGTACCCTATTTGCGACCCTGGATCACAAAAACAGTCCTAAGTAGCACGGGTATACTTGTAGCAATAGCCAAAAATACATAGTATGAGTCAAAATGACTGATTTTTCTTTTATGCCAAACATCATTAGGATATTAAGTAAAGACTGTGTTCCATGAAAATATTTTAGACATTTCCTACCGTAAATATATCAAAACTTAATTTTTGATTAGTAATATGCATTGCTAAGAACTTCATTTGGACAACTTTAAAGGTGATTTTCTTAATATTTTGATTTTTTTTTTTTTTTTTTTTTTTTTGCACCTTCAGATTCTAGATTTTCAAATAGTTGCATCTCGACCAAATATTGTCCATCCTAACAACCCATACACCAATGGAAAGCTTATTTATTCTGCTTTCAGATGATGTATAAATAAAAAAAAACTGATCCTTATGACTGGTTTTGTGATTCAGGGTCACATTTGTTCTTGGCCTAAGTATCTTGGTAAATAATGTCTTTATGAAAATACAATAACAACCCATGCATCTGAAATAACAATTTTTTAGGCTGATATGACCTGAAGTCATTTTTTATTTCTTTTTGTGATCCAAACGCATCCCGATTGATAAAATCTTTCTTTTCAGTTTTTCCTGTAATATTGGTGATACGCTACTGTTGAAAGTTTGGGGCCAGTAATATAAGCAAATTTCTTTTACAAGAAATTGATACTTTTATATAGCAAGAAGACAATGAATTGGTCCAAAGCAAAACTTCTATTTTTTTAAATAAATGCTGTTTTATTCATCAAAGATTCCTGAAAAACAATGTAGCAAACATATTAAGGAGAGACACTGCAGACAAAAATGCAGCTTTTTCATGCACCAATTTAGTTTGAGATTTTGGGCTTTTTAGTTTTTCATAAAGTGTTTTTTTTTTCAGACTAGTGGAAAGAAAACATTCAAAAAACACTGGTAAGTGTTTCTTTTATAGCACTTTATCTATTTGTGTCAATAGATTTCAATTATTGTGCATATATTTAAAGGCCGTTTTCTCAAAATGACTTTTTTCTTCTACACTGAGCCCTAAATCTCCACTTCAGCAGCACTTACACACACCAAACTTTAGATTTTTATTACTGTCTATATTCTGAAGGTTTTTACACAGGGATTTGTTCATATATAATTTGCTTGATTTTACACAACATTTTATTTCCCCAAAAAATGGTTTAAAAAAAATAGATAAATAAAGTTTTTCTGAATTATGTTGTGACAAAATGAGATACAGAAAAAATTCCCTCTGTAAAAACATTTGAATCGAATATGTCAAAAAAATTAAACAAGAATTTTGAAACTGAATTCATCCAGTGTTTAGATTTTTGTACTAGAAATGTATGCAAATTATCGAAGAATTATCAAAGTGATAACTATTAGTAATTTTTTTGCATCACAACTGTCTGATAATAATCATAAATGTTTCTTGAGCAGCAAATATGCATATTACACTGATTTCTGAAGGATCATGTGACACTGTAGAGTAATGAATCTGTAAATTCAGCTTTGCATACCCAAAATAAATTCCATTTTAATATATAATAAAATCTAAAACAAATATTTTAAATTGCAATAATATTTCACAATATTACTGATTTAATGACATTTTTTATCACATAAATGCCACCCTGGTGAGCAGAAGAGTCTTCTTATATCATCTCGAACATTTGGGCACTAGTTGATTCAAGCTTAAGGAATAATAGAAAAGTAATAAGTAAATGTGCTCTTAATATTGGAAATTATTTTTAGAAATAAACAATTTATGTGTAACACTTTACAATAACAGTACATGAATTAAAATTACTTTATAATGAACTGATGAGTTACGGCATGAACTAATCAAAAACTTTCCAAAAAACTATGAGTCATAGGAACATATTATTCAGATTGATTCATCACAATAACGAGTCAATGTGATTGTTATTCACACATGAATTCATGAGTCATATAGTTAATTTAGGCATTACTACATGATTATTCACATACTGTTATTTTAAAATCTTACCCAATTTATGTATAATCACACCAAATTGCTAAAGAAAGCTGTATTTTCAAAAACCTAGTGCTCTTGGCAAGCACATTTTGTCGTTTAAAGAAGTCCAGAATAAGGCAAGCAGTGTTCATTGGTCATGCAGCGCAGCTCAGACTCTCTCCTGGCCTCAGAGACTGTAACACGCCTTCATCACAGTGTTTGACCTTGCCACACTTCCCCTTCTCCTTTTGTCAATGTGAGTCTCTTCAAAATCACTTATTCTAAAACCATCTACTTATTATAACAACAACACTGCCTTTGGCCTGCATTGTGCCATTTGTCCACAGAAGGAAAAAAGATAGGTCTCTTTAAAATCCTTATGCACAAACACAAAACATACCTCTAAAACAACTGAAATACAGTTACTAGAATAGAGAGCTCAGAGAGAAAAAGAGACATGGGTTTTGAATTTTGTGCAAAAGCACTTACATATAAAAAGCAAGCACAATGCAGAGACAGGGGATTCATAATATGTGACCCTGGATCACAAAACCAGTCATAAAGTATAATTGAAAGACTAATAAATTAGCTTTTCATTGATGCATGGTTTGTTATGATAGGACAATATTTGGTCGAGATACAACTATTTGAAAAATCTAAATATAATGAGAAAATTACCTTTAAATTTGTCTAAATGAAGTTCTTAGCAATGCATATTACTATCAAAAATTTAAGTTTTGATAATATTATCAGATAATAATCATATTAGAATGATTTCGGAAGAATCATGTGACACTGAAGACTGAAGTAATGATGCTAAAAATCCAGCTTTGCATCACAAAAATAAATTACATTTTAATATACATTAAAATCTAAAACAGATATTTTAAATTGCAATAATATTTCACAATATATGGTATTCACGTAAAATGCTTTTTACTTAATATCCTAATGATTTTTGGCATAAAAGAACATTTTGACCCATAAAATGTATGTTTGGCTATTGCTACAAATATACCTGTGCTACTTAAGACTGGTTTTGTGGTCCAGGGTCACATATATAATATATAAACAATATAAAGATATATTTTGTTGTGATTTTCAGTTATAAAAAGCAATTAACAATTAATTCTGTGTTTATTTAAACAAAACAGTAAAAACAGTATTATTGTGACCTCAGAGAGAAAAAGAGACATGGATTTTGCAGTTTGTGCATAAGCACTTACACACAAAAAGCAAGCACAATGCAGAGACAGAGGATTCATAAATATGACCCTGGACCACAAAACCAGTCATAATTTATAATTGAAAGATTAAAAAATAAGCTTTTCATTGATGCATGGTTTGTAAGGATAGGACAATATTTGGCTAAGATACAACTATTTGAAAATCTGGAATATGAGGGTGCAAAAAAATCTAAACACTGAGAAAATTACCTTTAAAATTGTCCAAATTAAGTTCTTAGCAATGCATATTACTATCAAAAATTAAGTATTGATAATAATTACTGATAATAATCAGAAATGTTTCCTAAGCAGCAAATAATCATATGAGAATGATTTCTAAAGAATCATGTGCCACTGAAGAATGAAGTAATGATGCTAAAAATCCAGCTTTGCATCACAGACAAAAAAAATCAATTTTAATATATATTAAAATCTAAAACAGATATTTTAAATTGCAATAATATTTCACAAAATAACAGTTTTTATGCTATTTTTGATCAAAGAAAGGCAACCATTATATATTTACGGTTGAACATTTTACAAAATATCTTCATGGAACATGATCTTTACTTAATAACCCAATGATTTTTAGCATAAAAGAAAAATGGATAATTTTGAACCATAAAATTAAATTTTGGCTATTGCTGCAAATATACCCATGCTACTTAAGACTGAAGTTTTGTGGTCCAGGGTCACATATAATATAAACAATACACTTATTTATTTTATTAAGATTTTTAATTATTATTAATTCTGTTTATTTGAACAAAACAGTAAAAACAGTATTATTGTGACATAATATACTATATACACTATAAAACATGTATGAAATTGTAATATATAATATTAAAATGTAAAATAAGTGATCTCTATTTTAATATATTTTCAAAGTGCAATCATTTTCAGTGACGGCAAAGCTGAATTATGCATTATAAACATCGAAGCAACTTATGCTTCTATGTTTATGTATTCATTGTATGATAACTACTACTAAAAACATTTTTTCCATATATCTTTGTATCTCTGATTGATTGATTGATTGTACCTAATTGCTTTTAAACACCACCAAACAAATTTAATGCATTTATATGATAATTTACTATATCTATAGAAGTCTATAGAACTATTCTTTATTAAAAGGGACATTGAGAAGGCCCTGTCTCTGTGTGTGTGTGTGTGTGTGTGTGTGTGTGTGTGTACTGGTATTCATCACGTTGTGGGGACCAAATGTCCCCACAAGGATAGGAATACCAGTAAATTTTGACCTTGTGGGGACATTTCTTAGGTCCCCATGAGGAAACAGGCTTATAAATCATGCACAATGAGTTTTTTAGAGGAAGTAAAAGTGTGCACAATCTCCTGTGAGGGCTAGGTTTAGGTGTAGGGTAGGTGTAGGACAATAGAAAATACGGTTTGTACAGGATGAAAACCATTACGCCTATGGAATGTCCCCATAAAACATGTAAACCCAACGTGTGTGTGTGTGTGTGTGTGTGTGTGTGTGTGTGTGTGTGTGTGTGTGTGTGTGTGTGTGAGGTGGTCTCTTCCTCTTCCTCTCCCATCTCCCTTCACTGCTCTCCTGCACTCTGGAGTTTGTTATCAGGCCAGATGAGGAAGAGAGATTGCAGAAGTGTGTGTGTGTGAGTCTGTGTGTGTATGTGTGTGTTTGGTTGTGTGTGTGAGGAAAACTGCAGTGTTAAACTGCAGTCAAGATCTCTGTTGTTGGCAGACCGGAGGCGTTTTTGAAACAGATCAGAGCTCGCTAACACTGTTTCTCTCTCCTGGCTCTGTCTCGAACCCTGCAGACCTCTGGGTACGTCAGCAGACCAAAAGGTGCTGAGGTGCAATCAACTGTCCATCTTCAGTATAATAAAACTAAATCTAAGTATATATGTGTAAATTATGTATAAGGGTTTATGCTTTACATAAAAAAGTCCTTCCATTGTATAGAGTTAAATGATTTTTCTACCTCATCTGTCCTTAAAATGACTTCGTCAACATTTTCCAACAAGCCCAGGGCTCACAATTCTTGGTATCTCTATATAATGTCTGTCTAACTTTCGTTTAAAACATTTACATACTTGTATTCTTTAAAGCTAGTAGTTTCTCCATTAACTACTTTTACATCTTTTGCCTTGTCCTTGATTCATTGTATTGAGTTTTACAGGCAGAGATTTACAGGCATTTAATGATGGTTTCACACTATATGCGCTGAAAAGTGGTAACCTGTTATTCTTACCTCAAAGAGCAATTTCTAACTGATTTGACCTATAAAAATTAATTTTGTCGTATAAGTTGATGTATTTAAGTTGACTGATTCAGGGATGTTAAATAATAGTTTGACTTTAATAAAACAAGAATTTAATTCACTAAATAAAAAAATGCAAGAATAATTAAAAAAAACGGTCTTTAGAAATACATATATAAATACAATCTCATTCAAAATGTTTGGGATCAATAAGTGTTTATTATTATTATTATTATTATTATTATTATTATTATTATTATTAATGTTATTATTTATTTTTCTATTTATACAAAACCAGTATAAACAGCAATAATAAAATTGTGAAACAGTATTACTATTTAAAAATATATATATATCATTTCATTTAATCATTCTATTTTTATCATTCTAATATTCCGATTTGCTGCTCAGGGAACATTTATTATTATTATCAGTCTTGAAAATAGCCTGTCTATGTATAATATATGTATAATATTGTGTAATTGTGTGTAAAATGTGACCTTGGCCCACAAAACCAGTCTTAAGGGGCAATTTTTCGAAATTGAGACTTATACATTATCTGAAAGCTGATAAATAAGCTTTCCATTGATTTATGGTTTGTTAGGATAGGACAGTATTTGGTCGAAATACAACTATTTAAAAATCCCGAATCCGAGGGTGCAAAAAAATCAAATATTGAGAAAATCACTGTTAAAGTTGTCCAGATGAAGTTCTTTGCCAAGCATATTACTAATCAAAACTTTGATATATTTTTTGATATATTTACAAATATTAATGGAACCTGATCTTTACCTGATATCCTAATTATTAATGACGATAATTTTGACCCATAAAATGTATTTTTGGCTATTGCTACAAATATACCTGTGCTATTTAAGACTGATTTTGTGGTCCAGGGTCACATATAGTTGTTTAATATTTTTTGTGGAAATGGAAAATGGAAATGGTGACTTTAATAAAACAAGAATTGAATTCACTAAATTAAAAAAAAAATTAAAAATGATGTAAGATGTTTCTTTTAACAGTATACTTTAAATAAGTTTAAATACAAAAAAAGAATAATAATAATAATAAAAAAAACAAAACATTTGGGATCAGTTTTTTTTTTTTTTTTTTCAGAATCAATGCAGTATCTTCCCCCAAACCTAATGTTGGGAATTCTGTTTGTAACCTAATATCAAGTTAATTATCTCATATTTAATGCTATTTTAATAAATTGTGACCCTGGACACAATAGTAGCACGGGTATATTTGTAACAATAGCCAAAAACACATCGTATGAGTCAAAATGATCGATTTTTCTGGTAACACTTTACAATAAGGTTCATTAGTTAACCACATTAGTTAACATGAATTAATAATGAACTGCACTTATACAGCATTTATTAAACTTTGTTAATGTTAATTTCAACATTTACTAATACATTATTAAAATCTAGTTAACATTAGTTAATGCAGTGTGAACTAACATGAACAAACAATGAACAACTGTATTTCCGTTAACTAACGTTAATGAAGATTAGTAAATACAGTAACAAATGTATTGCTCATGGTTAGTTCATGTTAGTTAGTACATTAACTAATGTTTAATTAATGAACCTTATTGTAAAGTGTTACCATTTTTCTTTTATGCCAAAAATCATTAGGATATTAAGTAAAGATCATGTTCCATGAAGATATTTAGTAAATTTCCTACCGTAAATATATAAAAATGTACTTTTTGATTAGTAATATGCATTGCTAAGAACTTTATTTGGTCAACTTTAAAGGCGATTTTCTCAATATTTTGATTTTTTTGCACTTTCAAATTCCTAATTTTTTTAAATAGTCGTATCTCGACCAAATATCCTAAAGCTTATTTATTCAGCTTTCAGTTTATGTATAAATCTTATTTTTTTATTTTTTTATTGACCCTAATAACTGGTTTTGTGGTCCAGGGTCACAATTTATATGATAAATGATATACTAAAATATTTATGCAGTGCAATTTAGTCTAAGAAATAACAAACAACAAACACAGCAACTATTTCGTACCACTGGCAACACATTTAAATCCAAATTTGAAGTGTCAATTAGTTGCATTACATCTCCAATCTGTGATGATGATCCAAAGGTGCACAAACACACAAAAATACATCCTTTCCAATATATTCTCTCAGTGATCTTTGGTCACGGGCCACAAGAGAGAGTCTTACTGACACCACTGCACCACACGTCACCCCTGCTCTCAAACGGCAGCGCCTTCACAAAGGTAAGTACAAAGGTAATTACCATGAAAGCCAATGTCACCCTAAAACCCCTCACCTCTCCTCATCTACAACGAGCAGGGCTCTTAACGCCTCATCCATTGTGCCGGGGTCTTTTGGGGTATGACGCGGGGAGCGTGGGGTCCCTCTATTTTCATATTTGATAAAAGCGAATGGAAATGAGGTGTGTGTGTTAGAGGAGGGGGAGCACAGCTGCGTTTGTGAGTGCTCATGCCTCAGACTACAATGTGTTTTTTTGCAGTGAAGTGTAAGACAAGGGTGTGAGAGGCACCAGAGATGCATCTATCCCTTTAAGTCAGTGTCCTGCTGGGATGTTCTGTGGAGAGATCTCTAATTTGAGGAACTCTCCTTCTCTTTATATCATTCGCTTTGTGTGTGTGTGTGTGTGTGTGTGTGTGTGTGTGTGTGTGTGTGTGTGTGTGTGTGTGTGTGTGTGTGTGTGTGTGTGTGTGTGTAAGTGCGAGTGTGTGCATCTCTTTCTTCCAGCCTGTTTTTCCTTCCTTCTCCTCTCATCATGTCATCCCTTGATCTGTGGGATGGAGCTACTGAGTGCAGATAGACACAGAATAATAAGGAAAGTAAGAAAGGACGGAGCAGGACGAGGAGAAGCTTCCAGAACACAGCTCTGAGTGCTAACCTCTAAACAACTGTGTAAAAGAAATAGCTTGGAAATGAATGAATAAATAAATGAATGAATATTCTAAGAATTCTGACTTTTTTCTCAGAATTGCTAGATCTTATCTATTACTTCTGAATGAATTAATTAAAATGGAATGAATTCTGATTTTTTTTTTCTCAGAATTGCAAGCTTGTATCTCTCCTGAGTTTCTGTCTCGTAATTCTGACTTGTTTTCTGAGAATTGCAAAAATGCATCTCTGACTTCAAAGTTTATGTCTCATATTTTAGTTTTTTTTTTTCAAGCTTTCAATTTTCAGTTTATTTCTCTCAATTCTGACTTTTTTTCTTAGAATTGCAAGCTTGTATCTCTCACTTCTGAGTTACTTTTCTGAGAATTGCAAGATTGTATCTCTGACTTCAAAGTTTATATCTCTTGTTAGTTTTTTCTTCCTGTGAATTGCAATTTTATATTTCTCAATTTTGAGTTTATTTTTCTCAATTCTGACTTGTTTTATGAGAATTGCAAGCTTACATCTGACCTCTGACTTTATATCTCTTTATATATTTTTTTACTAAGAAATGCTAGCTTATATCTCTCAATTCTGAGCTTATATACCATATAATTATATTCTGACTTTTTTCAGAATTCTCTCAATTTTGAGTTTATATCTCGTAATTATGACTTGTTTTCTGAAAAGTGCAAGCTTATATCTGACTTCTAAGTTTATATCTCATATTTCTGACCTTTTCCCCTGAGAACTGCAAGCTTATATCTCTCAATTCTGAGTTTATTTCTCTTAATTCTGCCTTGTTTTCTCAGACTTTCAAGCTTATATCTCTAAAATTCTGAATTTATATCCCCTAATTCTGATTTTTTTTTTTCTCTTAGATTTGCAAGTTTATATCTTTCAATTTTGGGTTTATTTCTCTTAATTCTGACTTGTTTTCTCATATTTTCAAGCTTATATCTCTTAATTCTGAGTTTATATACTATAATCCTATTTTTTTTTTCTCAGAATTGCAAGTTCATATCTCTCAATTTTGAGATTCTCTCAATTCTGACATTTTTTTCTCTCAGAACTGCAAACTTATGTCTCTCAATTTTGAATTTATATCTCGGAATTCTGACTTGTTTTCTCAGACTTTCAATCTTATATCTCTCAATTCTGAATTTATATCCCCTAATTCTGACTTTTTTTTCTGAATTGCAAGTTTATATCTCTCAATTTTGGGTTTATTTCCCGTAATTCTGACTTGTCTTAGAATTGCAAGCTTATATCTCTCAATCCCGACTTTCTCTCAGAATTGCAGGCTTATGTGTCTCAATTTTGAGTTTATATCTTGTAATTCTGACTTTTTTCTCAGACATTTATATTCCATAATTCTTCTCATATTTTTTCAGAATTGAGTTTATATGTTTTTTTTTCCTGTGAATTGCAAGCTTGTATCTCTTAATTCTGAGTTATTGTTTTTTATAATTTCAAGCTTATATCTCTTATTCTTTTTTTTTCTCAGAATTGAAAGTTTACATCTCTCAATTATGACTTTTTTCTCAGAATTGCAAGCTTGTATCTCTCACTTCTGAGTTTGACTTATATTTCTTTTGGTTTATAACACCTTAATTCTGACTTTCTTCTCAGAACTGCAAGTTTATCTCTCTCAATTCTGACTTGTTTTTCTCAGAATTGCAAGCTTATGTCTCTCAATTCTGAGTTTATCTTGTAATTCTGACTTGTTTTTTGAGAATTGCAAGCTTACATCTGACTTCTGACTTTATATCTCATTTTTTTTTATTTTTATGAGAATTGCTAACTTATACTGTATCTCTCAATTCTCAGTTTATTCCTATTAATCCTATTTCTACTATTTCCAAGCTTATATCTTTCAATTCTGACTTTTTTTCTCAGAATTGAAGTTTATAACTCTTAATTTAGGGTTTATTTCTCTTAATTCTGACTTGTCTTCTTAAAATTGCAAGCTTATATCTCTCAGTTCTGACTTTTTCTCAGAATTGCAAGCTTATGCAAGCTTAGTTTATCTATCTTATCTACTTTATCTATCAATAAAAAGTTTTATCTCAATGACTTTTTTTTTCTCTTAGAATTGCCAGCTTATGTATCTTAATTGAGTTATCTCATAATTCTGACTTGTTTTCTGAGAACTGTAAGCTTGTATCTGACTTCTGAGTTTATCTCATATTTGTTTTTTTCCCCCCGAGAATTGCAAGCTTATATCTCTCCATTCTGAGTTTATATTCCATAATTGACTTTTTTTCCTTAGAATTCAGTTCATATCTCTCAATTTTGAGATTATTTCTCTCAACTGACTTTCTTCTCTCAGAATTGCAAGCTTATTTCTCTCAATTTTGAGTTTATATTTTGGAATTCTGACTTGTTTTCTGAGAACTGCAAGCTTATATCTCTCAATTCTGAGTTTATTGCTCTTAATTCTGACTTGTTTTCTCAGACTTTCAAGCTTGTATCTCTCAATTCAGAATTTATAACCCCATAATTCTGACTTTTTTAGAATTACAAGTTTATATCTCCTCTCAGAATTGCAAGCTTATGTCTCACAATTCTGAGTTTATATCTTGTAATTCTGACTTGTTTTCTGAGAATTTTTGAGAATCTTTATATCTCAAATTTGTTCTTTTTTTTTTTCCTGAGAATTGCTACTGCAAGTTTATATCTCTCAATTTTACGTTTATATCTTGGAATTTTGACTTGTTTTCTGAGAATTGTAAGCTTACATCTCTTTTATTTTATTTTATTTTCTCTTAATTCTGAGTTGTTTTCTCAGACTCTCAAGCTTTTATCTCTCAATTCGGAATTTATATCCCATAATTCAGACTTTTTCCTCAGAATTGCAAGCTCATGTGTCTCAATTCTGAGTTTATATCTTGCAATTCTGACTTTTTTCTCCGAGGTTTATATATTACAACATATATTCTTTTGTGTACAGAAGAAAAATGTTGTACTGTTTTGAAATGAAGGTGAGTAAATGACAACCGAATTTTCATTTTCAGGTGAGCTATTTCTTTACCACCAGTCCAACTCCTAATAACGGACAGACATAAAACTCCCTTTTCCCCTAAAATGAATTTTCATATCACGCAAAATATTTTATAACGAGAGCGGAATGCTTGTAAAAAGTACTTATGTCAATTACGAGCAAAACGCATCTGTCTTTTATTACACGAGGGCCTTCGTCCGAGATCAGAGGCAGACGTACTGTAGATCAAGTGTTTGACGGCGAAACTCCTCGCTTCACTCGGCCATATGTGTGACGTTAGAGATGCTGCTGATACACACATCAGCATAAAGCCACATCCATAACACTTCAAAAGAAGAGTGGCTATTTTTCACCCATCCCTTCCTGCAAGGAAAGAAGAAGAACTTCCTGTCATTACCGATGAGAAAAAGGTCCGCGGCTGCAACGGGAACAATTTCACATTTGTTCCAACATGGAACTTTTGCCCCTGTGGAAAAGTGACTAAATTGGGGTGTCCGTACATTTCTCGTCCTCTGAAGATTGAAATTCACCTTTTAACTGTACTTCAAATAATACAGCTGCTTCATAATTCATGCCGCAAAATCAAAAGACAAGGTGTCATTAACACCTTTTCCATCTGTAATGGGAAAAAAATGATTTGTTAGAGGTCTGAAAATAGGTACTCTTATTCCTACCTATAATTACATCTACGAAACATATTAAATCAGGTATGGTTTCAAAAACGTCTCCTCCAGAGTGCTAACAAGGCCTGCATGAATTTGAAGACACTGCTTAATTACGCTGGTGCATATATTACTGTACATCAACCACACATTCTTCTATTAATTACAGTACAGACGATTTTTCTCACCTTGAGACGTCCAATAACCTTTACTTTTTCTCTTTTCACTTTGACTGACCGAAAATAAAACAAGAATCTGATCCGACTGAAACACCTCTTTGTTGTTGTGTCGAACAAATGAGGAAAAGCGCACACATATTAATCAGTTTGTTATTATCAGAGCGTAAATACAAACAAGAGTTGGAAACGTTGGGTTACGTGTGGGCTGGTGTTCAGACCTGTGAATGAGCTCCTCTCAGTGGCCTGCTGCAGTTCATATCACTCTGTCTCAGCCACATGTTTGGTGACAGATAGCGAACACCCCTCGCTCTCACAATCATATGCAGCTCTCAAGACATATATGACAATTTTTGGCATATGGCTAAATTGTAAAGACACACCATATATAAACCGAGCAGAAACTGTTATTGCTTAGGGCTTGCTCTTTCGCAGCTCAGGAGAATTAAAGGGATAGTTCACTCAAAAATGAAAATCTGTCATCATTTACTCACCCTTAAATCAGTACATTTTGAAAAATGTCTTTCTTTGTCCATACAGTCCAAAGTTGATTGAATCCCACTTTTCATCACAGCTGAAATATTATTCAAAATAGTTAGTTTTCAGTCACAGGTTTCACTTATTTTCTTTATTTAGAAAGAAAATAAATATGTGACCCTGGACCACAAAACCATTTTTGAGGATTTTTCCATAAATTAGCTTTCCATTGATGTATAGTTTGTAAGGATAGGACAAGATTTAGATGAAATACGACTATTTGAAAATCTGGAATCTGAGGGTGCAAAAAAAAAAAAAAAAAAAAACGCCTTCAAAAGTTGTTAGCAATGCATATTACTAATCAAAAATTAAGTTTTGATATATTTACAGTCAAAATATCGTCATGTAACTTGATCTTTTTGCCTCCAAAAAAAAAAAATTACAGAGCTTTGATCATAAAAATACATATTATACACTCTTAAAAATAAAGGTGCTTTAAAAGGTTCTTCACAGTGATGCCATAGAAGAATCAGGTTTGGTTCCACAAAGAACCATTCAGTCAAAGGTCCTTTAAAAAACCTTTTTATAATCTGAAAAACCTTTTTTTCGCCACAAAGAACCTTTTGTGAAACAGAAAGGTTCTTTATGGAACTATTTAGACAAAAAAGGTTCTTCTATGGCATCATGAAGCACCTTTATTTTTAAGAGTGTAGGCAGATATAGAGTGAAATCTGATATTTATGTAAGTAATCTGTTATACTGTTATAAAGATCTCATAGATTTACAAGTTGTCAGAATCTTATCTTACTGTTTGACCATATAAATATCAGCATCTGCACCAAACTGCTTATTCTTGCTCAGTTCTTCTTGCGTTTGAGCTCCATATTATCATTTACTATATGAAATATGATACTCAACAAAAAACACACATGCAAACTTTGTCTAAAGGTTACACAAATTTAGATTTGCACTTTGTATTCCTCTATAAGCAACAAATGAGATATTAGAGATCTATTTTTTCTTGGGTTTAGACAATCTGTTCCATCACATAAGATCTGGAAAAATAAATACATTGCGATCAGACTGGAAGCACTATTGCTTTACATTTATTACACTTTTATTCATCTTTGTTAATGTTAGTTAATAAAAATACAGTTGTTTGTTCATGTTAGTTTAGCGTGCATTAACTAATGTTAATAAACACAACTTGTGATGCAATTATCACTGTGTTGCATTGCATTTGCCCCTAAAATAAAACTGTTTTATGATAGCATTTCAATATCTGACTAAGACATATTATAGGCAGATATAGAGTGAGGACTGATATTTATATGTGTTTATATGTGTTTTATGTAAGTAATCTGTTATAATGTTATTCAAGATTTCAGAGTTGCAAGTCATAATTTTATCTTATAAATGTCAGCATCTGCACCAAATTGCATATTTGCTCAGTTTGGGCCTCTGAATAAAATGTTATTCAAGGTGTTTTTCTCCACAGGTTTGAGCTCTATATTATCCTTTACTCAACAAAAACCACATATGCAAACTTTGTCTAAAGGTAAAAAAAAAAATCTGATTTGCACTTTGTATTCCTCTATAAGCAACAAATGAGATATTAGATATCTATTTTTTTTCTTGGTTTTAGACAACCGTTCCATCATATAAGATCTGGAAAAATAAATACATCGCGACAAGAGCGGAAGCACTGTTGTTTTACATTTATTACACTATTTATTCATCTTTGGTAATGTTAGTTAATAAAAATGCAGTCGTTCATTGTTTGTTCATGCTAGTTTAGCGTGCATTAACTAATGTTAACAAACACAACTTTTGATTTTAATAATGCATTAGTAAATGCTGAATTTAAAATGAACTAAGATTAATAAATGCTGTAGAAGTATTGTTAATGTAGTTAACTAATGTAAACTAATGAACCTTATTGTAAAGTGTTAGCAAAGAAACTTAGATTTCTTGATTATACTCAAACATGTTCAATTGTGAAAATCAAATATCAGGCTTTTGAGGAAAGTGTATTTGTTCATCTATAAATCATCACTGTATTGCATTGTGTTTTGCCTCCATAAAATAAAAACTACAGAGCTTTGATCATAAAACCAAGCATTTCAATATCTGACTAAGACATATTATACGCAGATATAGAGTGAAGACTGATATTTATATGTGTTTATATGTGTTTTATGTAAGTAATCTGTTATAATGTTACAGATCTGGCCATTAAAAATGCGTCTATTTTCACGCGGCAGCCTGCAATTCGGCACGCGTGGGCACGCGTCCTGCCGCAGCGGCTTTTTTAGATTTTTTTACAACGTTGTTGCACTTCATATAATATCCACCAGGTGGCGCAAGGAACAACATTCTGTAGCCAAACACCATGGCCAGCTCTAGGGGGCGTTGGTCACAAATACCAGTACAATAGTTCAATGATTCCTCTTTCCTGAAATTATGGTTCAAACCAATAGCAAAAAGATAGCCTATTCATAAGCAGGTGCAGTTGTATTGTTATTTTGTTTTATTTCTTTGTTTTCCTGACGAACATTTATTAGACTGCATCGGAAACAGAAATGTTAATTTCGGTTATTTTATTTCACCAACCGACAACTGACGTAAACCGCTAAATTCGTTTTCAGGGATTAATTATACACAAGCAAGAAGCAGCATAAACATCAGAACCTCACGTGCAGAGTTTATGCACAGAGAAAAACCCAATAAACCTATATATAATAATAAATAAAATAGGCCCACATAAGAAATATATGTTTTTCTTTTCTGAATGAATAATAATTTAACAAATTAATAAGTAGCAAGCCTATATGCAGAATTTTAGGAAATTTCTGTGATGCGCCCTTAAACCAGCATCTTGTTTCCATTTTTTTTTTTTTTTTACAAATAGCCTACGCGTTTTTTTAAAGTTTTTTTTTATTTTTATTGTGATTGTACACAAATAACAGAAATATGTAAAATATCATAGTTTTAAGCAATGCCGTACTCTTGAACGAGTATTGTAAGCTGTATCCACTTTATTAAGGGGGCAAAAATCAAGTGATCCTGACGGCGCCGCGGGCAGTTAAATTACTCGACAACTTTCACCTTCAGAATAAAATACATTAGGCTATATATTTCAGCGTTTTAAAGCAACATCAAATTAAGATATGCATGTTTAAGAGGTAGTTCGTCTTTTTCTTTTTCTAAGATACACAATTTTAGATACACTGACAATTAATTTGAGTATAGACAGATAGAAATGGGAAGGATAAATATAAACTACAGTATTTTTGCGATTTTGGTGCTTAGAAATTTATTCTAAGCGGCCCGCGGGCGAATAATATAGTTAATATAGCGCGGAGCGGGTGGATGCGGAATAAAACCTCGTGGAAGCGGGACTGGAAAAGCACTTTGTTATATCCTATAGAATAGACTATTTAGATACTTCATCATCAAGCAAAAATTTATTCATAAGCAGGAGCAGTTTTATTATTATTTTCTTTCATTGTTTTCCTGTTGAACTTTTATTAGACTGCATTGAAAATAGAAATGTTAATTTCTGTTTTTTTTTTCCAAACGACAACCGACGCGTTTAGTTATTATTAACGACAAGATTGTGTTAAATTACATTTAAATTGAAACGTGGCTGTTACACATTAATAACAGTTAAATTCGTTTTGAGGGGTTAATTGTACACAAGCAAAAAGCAGCATAAACATCAGAACATCACGCGCAGATCTTATGCACAGAGAAAACCCAAAAAAGCTGTATGTAAAATAAATAAAAATGCCCATATGCGAAATATAAATTTCTTAATGAATAATAATTTAACAAAACGAAATAAAATAAAATTAATAAGTAGCAAGCCTATATGCAGAATTGTAGGCAATTTCTGTGACGCGCCCTTGAACCAGCATCTTGTTTACATTTTTTTTTTTTTTTTACAAATAGCATACACATCTGTTTTTTCATTGTGATTGTACACAAGTAACAGAAATATGTAAAATAGCATAGTTTTGAGCAATCCCTTACTCTTGAACGAGTATTGTAAGCTGTATCCACTTAATTAAAGGGGGAAAAAAGGTGATCCTGACGGCGCCGCAGGCAGTTACATAACTGGATCACTTTCACCTTCAGAATAAAATACATTATATATTTCAGCGTTTTAAAGCAAAATCAAATTAAGATATGCATGTTTAAGAGGTAGTTCCTCTTTTTCTTTTTCTAAGATACACAATTTTAGATACACTGACAATTAATTTGAGTAGAGAGGAATAGAAATGGAGAGGTTAAATATAAACTACTGTTTAGAGTTAAAAATTAATTAATTTATTTATTAGTATTATTACTATTATTATTTTGATTTGTTTTTGCGATTTTGGTGCTTAGAAATTTATTCTAAGCGGGCAGCGGGCGAATAATATAGTTAATATAGCGGGAGCGGGTGGATGCGGAATAAAACCTTGTGGAATCGAGATTGGAAAAGCACTTTATTGTTATATCCTATGTAGACTATACTTCATCATCAAGCATGGGCGTCGGAAGCAAAATAAATGTGGGTGGGTCCTCCCCCAGAAAAATAAATACTTTAGTATATGCCATTTTCTGTAGCCTGGTGCCTTTTATTTAATGTTTTACACAATGCAAATACTCCATATTTACAAATATTACAAAAGACGGCTGTTCTGCAACATTTTCAGTGGCGTAAGTGATAATACGAGTAACATATCGTTTTTGACGCGGGAGAGCCGAGTTCGCATCCGCCTTATGGTGAAATCATTTTCGAAATCGTCTCCCTTTTCACTTATATCACATCGGAAAGGCATTTGTTTATTTGTTAATTAATGAAATAATTGAAAAGTTGAAATAAAGTATCAACTAGGGTTAGGTCACCTACCGTTAGTGTATCTGAGCACTATACTGTACTTTTAGGAGTGTTAATAATTAATTTTATTATTATTATTATTATTATTGTCTTTAGATTTGTTCTTACATTTTGATGCCGTACATTATTATGACGCACTGTCCATGCAGTTTTTTTTTTTTTTTTTCTTAAAAACTAACTGAAGTGAAAGGGAAGAAACCCATGTAGATTTGGCCTAATGTCCATAAATACTATAGCCTAGTATTATATCCTAATATAGAAAATAATTTAGACAAATAAACAGAAGGCTCACTTTTGAAAACAATAAAGCTTAGCCATATGGCTGACAACGAATACAACAATTGTTAAGTATCAAAAGTGCTCCAGTGAGTTATGCAATTTTTTTCCACCTTTTTTTCTTTTTCTTTTTTTTTAAAGTGGAAAAGTAGTTCTTCTATTTCGGAGAAGTTCATTAAGTCTGTCTCTTAACAGCTTCCAGTCACGAACTGCGGGTTGAATCTCCGACCAACGATCAGTAAAAGTTTTTTTTTATTTTTAGGGGTTCGAGTGCGTAGCACTGAATCCCTATTGTTTTTGTTAGGATTTTTATTATTATTATTATTATTATTATTATTATTTTTCTGCCGTAAAACTGAACGTGCAGCCCAAACCGTAAGGCCTAGAGACTTGAAACTTGGTCAGAAGATAGAGCAAAAATCGAGGAGAACCTATCAAAGTATCAGCCCAATCGGACCATAGGTGGCGCTACAGCGCAAAAAACTAAATTTTTTGACATTTTGGCCATAATCTCGTAAACCGCTTGTCGTAGACTCAAAAACTTTACATCGCTGCGATCCTTGGGTCAAGCCGAACAAAAGTGTATTACGAAATTTTTGAGCTGCGACGCACGGTTGACCCCGAAAACTGGACGTATGTCCGAAAACTACTTTTGCGAACTAGTCCTAGGTTTTTCACCCGATCGGAACCAAACCAGTGCAGAAAAATTCTCTGGACACTGAATATCAATAATTATCAAAAAAAAGTTGAATTTTTCACTCACGGTCGTAAAGGACCACCAAAACGTTCGAAAGTGAGGGGTCAATTTTACTAAAATGGCTATAACTTTTGAACGGAATGAGATATCTTCACCAAACTCAGTACACATGTGTATAAGCTCGATCCTTGGTCAAATCAAAAAAATTGCGGAGCTTGAACACTTGGTGGCGCTATAAAACGGAAAAAACATATTATTGACTATAAATACACATCCGTTAGTCCGATCGACTTCAAAATTGGTATGCAGTCTCTTGGACCAAAGGGGCACAAGTGTCTATGAGGACATTGGCGTATCTCAAAAAACATGGCCGCCATTGGCCAATGAAGTTTGAGGACCTATTTGACAAGGTTAACGGAGGTCGATCGGAACCAAACTCAGTGGGCATGTTTGACTCATGGCCCTAAAGGTCTGTAAGAATTTTGAAAGAAATCGGCCACTAGTTGGCGCTAACGAGTTTTTTGGCTCTGTAATCGCGCAGCTATTCACTCATTCACACAAGATACATATCGTTTGATAGATCTCCTCATGCCGAGAAACTTTGCCTCAAGGACCATTGCTGTCAATCAAATCGTTCATTAATTATTCACAAATATGTTAAAAACCTACTTTTGCGAACTAGTCCTAGGTTTTTCGCCCGATCTCGATCAAACCACTGCAGTAATATTCTCTGGACTCTCTTCATCAATAATTATCGAAAAAATGTTGAATTTTGTCCTTTGTTTGGCTATAATGGGCTAATTTAGAAAAGGGGGTGTGACCATACATACTCAAAAGCCTATAAAAACTAAACAAAAACTCAAAACTTTATAAAAATTGGTGAAAACGTGTACCAGATGACCCTTAACAAGCATGCAAAGTTTCATGAAGATTGGACCATAGGTGGCGCTATAACAGTTAAAAAGGTGTCCAAAATATGAAAATTCTATATTAAATGACCTGAAATTGCTACAATAAAAAAATGCTCATACATTCACTCAAACACTACATCTTCATATGATATGTCATTTATTTAATGTTGGCCAGCACCCTAACAGCGTAAAAGTCGAAAAAGGCCTTAAATACTCGAACCCCGCTCAATGCTGCTTGCAGCTTTAATTTTTATTTTTTTTATTCATCTTTAAACAGCTCCGATTTACATCATTTTAGCCTGGAACTAGGCTTAAGTCTGTTCTGGGAAACCAAAGGGAAGTGTATTTTTTTATCAGTTTTCTGAAAAGTAGCCGTTAATGAGGCATCAGAGTTAAGCGGCATGCAGTAAAAGAGCGAAATGTTTATGAATGGCAGAGTGGGGGTGGGGTGGGGTGTTGAATGCTGTCTGTTGCCTTGTTGTAATCAACATTTGGAGACTTGGGGGTGCTGGGGGCGGATTCCGACTGCATTCAGTTGCATTTCGAATTCAGCATTCAAATGCATGCCAGGGAGAAGGGGAAAGCTTTCCTAACACGCTCCACTTTTTTCAAAACATTAGTGTCCAACCTTACACGCGGGTCAGTGGATATAAACAACCCGAACCCGACCGTTTTCAAATAACCCACCCGCAACTCGGACCGCAGAATAAAAAAAATAAATATTGTACCCGACCCGCCTCCTGACCCGTATGTTTAATACTAAAGTGATTAAGCTGTGGAGATGCAGTCTGAAATATCCCGACATCAGAAATCCATTGGTGTACAAGCTAAAAAATAAAATTAAAATAAAACAATGTGTCCTGTTGTAAAGTCGTTGCCGTATTGTTGTGTATGAAGTTCAGATGTTATTATTTTAAGAAATAGATATGTTTTAGGATTCTCCTTATTTTTGTTTTAGACATCCATCAATTACGGTGAATAAAAAAAATTCCGCGCTGGTGGAAACAAGACTTTCGCTTCTACTTTTGAGACCGGTGTTCTGACGTTTTTCTAAAAAAAATAAATAAATAAGAATTCAAAATTCAAAATTTATTGTCATAAAAACAGAAGGTGAATATAATTCAAAAATGTTAAGTATTTGCTGATTAAAGAAAACATGAAGGATGCCGCTTAATATTTGGCTTTTACGTGAACTTTAAAGCATATCCCTCATTCCATTTGTTTTCATTGTTTTGTAATCTTTATATTATTTTCGTGAAATGTATTTTTGCTCAACATGCATTTCTCGTGGCCACGAGTTTAATGAATAAACCAACCTGCGTGACATTAGTAACGCAGAATTATTTGAGATATTTCGTTTTGAGTTAAGAAATTGTTTGCCTATATTAATTGTTATAGAAATTAATACAATATTAAATAATTATACAGGCGATGCTGTATATGCTAATGCTGTCTGTGCGCAATGTAGACAGCTTTCACAAGTGTTTACATGTATTACATGTTGGCCTACTTCAAATTAAATAGCCCTGCAAGAAACATTTCATGTATCCCACAATCTTGTCCATTGACTGACCTTCTTTTTTTCCCATTATATTTGTATTATTCGTTTGTATTCGTTATTTTTTCCTTCATTTTGATCTCGTTACATAACATTCTGAATGTAAATGATACTGTAAAGGTGCTATGACTGGGGTTTTAACTGGAATGCAGTTTAAAGGTTAAATTTAACATATATTGTATTTTATTTAGTCTAACTAATAGACAAATAACTGAAGAGTGAATCATTCACATAGTTTCATTTGGAAATAATTTATCGTCACACAGTAAAATAGGCCTACATTCCTTCTCTTAACTAAAGAATTGAACATATAAAATATGAATTGAACATTTTATTTTGTTTAGTCCAATTAACAGACTAGACTATATAAATATTAAACTGTTTTACTGAGAAATGAATCATTCACGTAGTTTCATTTGTAAATGAAAACATCATGTATCGTCACACAAGGGGATAAATACAATCAAAAAGTCAAAACGTAATTGGCATAATTGTCAGGCGTTAAAAATAAATAGCCCTAACCAGGTATTGAAATAATAATAACCTATAATAAGAATAAATAATAAGTGATTTAGAGCTATCTACTTTTTTCTTTATTGTGAATCGCTTAACCTAAATAACTTTATATATGCTATTTGGCATATATTTAGCAAATATTGTGAACTACAATTATGCCAATAAAGTTTTGACTTTATGATTGTATTAATGCCCGTGTGTGACCATACGATTTACAAATGGAACGTGAATGATTCACTCGACAATGAAACACTATATAGGTTATAATTAGACTAAAAATGAATATATGCCATATAGTATAATCAAAGCTTTCATGGCATGTCAGCATTTATCATTTAGATTCGGAATGTTAAGAGATCGAAATTAAGGGGGACATACTGAATATAAACGAATAATACATTTATTACAGAAAAAAAGGATCAATTAATGGATAAGACTTAAGGATGCATAAAATGTTTCTTGCAGGGCTATTTAATTTGAAGTACTTGTATGTAATAAATTCTTGATAAACTTTTGAATGCTGTCTACATCGCGCACAGACATTCGCATATACAGCATTGCCTATTGTTAATATATAACTTAATATTGCATTAATTTCTATAACAATTAATAAAAACATTTCTTAACTCAAAATAAAAAATATTAATAAACCTATCTCTGATAATCCTGGGTTATGGTTACGCAGGTTTATTTATGCATTAAACATAAGGATGTCGTTACCTCGACAAAATAATCTTGTGGCCACGACATAATATGACATTCCCAGGAATTAATATCTCGTGGCAATGACAAAAAGTAATATGACGTTCCTACGAATTCATTTGTGTGGCCACGACAAACATAAGTGAACCGAAGGTGTCCCCTCCAGGTTACCGTACCTTTTAGTTTGCAGCAATGTTTTCAGCCTGCTCCAGTCCAGTGCGTTACATGACTGCCCCCTACTGATCATGTCTTTCCTATGTCATTGTATTTTCCGTGTTCCTTTGGAATACACCGGCGTCACGCGAGACCACTTTACTTCCCGCGCGCATTTTAAATGGCCAGATCTGTATTAAAAAGATTTCATAGATTTACAAGATGTCACAATTTTATCTTATAAATGTCAGCATCTGCACCAAATTGCATATTTGTTCAGTTTGGGCCTCTGAATAAAAGTGTTTTTCTCCACAGGTTTGAGCTCTATATTATCCTTTACTCAACAAAAAACACATATGCAAACTTTGTCTAAAGGTTAAAAAAAATTCAGATTTGTACTTTGTAGTCCTCTAAAAGCAACAAATGAGATATTAGAGATTTTTTCTTGGTTTTAGACAACCGTTCCATCACATAAGATCTGGAAAAATAAATACACTGCGATGAGAGCGGAAGAGCTGTAGTTTTACAGCGGTTCGTCCATACCTGCGTCCATTCTGCATGAGCTGTTCTGCAGCAGTGGACGGAGTGGACGCGGGCTGGAGAAAGGCAGAGGAGGGGCGGGTGTAACGGGGGCGAGGGCTTCTTTGAAGTCTGGATTCCAATTAAACCCCTGACTGAGTTCTAAGCGCAGAAGAAAAATGACTGAGGTACATGACATGGCCAGGTCCCCTCGTCCAGCCAAGCCTTTCCATTTTAGCCCCTTTGTCTCCCTGCAGCTTCTAATATTTATGATCGCACAGCCCTCTCGCTCCCCCCGCCACACCACACCACACGCGCACACACTCCCACCCCTTAAGGAACAAAAAAAAATACACTGACAGGACTCTAAACCACAATCCCAAAGGCTTTCTCTCGTCCGTCTTGGCCAACACCAGACAACACAGAGAATCCGAGAAACACGTTCTGTACAGAAATACAGATGAATTATTAGTCAGGCAAATCTAGAGTAAAAGAAATGCTTGATGGTAAATATGCACATAAATATGCGAGGAGTAGCCGTATCGCAGCCCTCCAATTAGCCAAGCCCTCGGCTCTCACCTGCGAGGAAATCGCATCCAGCTTTCCGCCTCGACATTTAGATATTTATGTTGTTAGATCTACTTCAAAAGCTTTCTGCCACTGATGGAACTAATAAGTTTCTGATTAGAGAGAAAACAGCAACCACCGGAGATGATTTCAAAGTCAGGAGAAGATTTGAAATTCACCGTTCTCCTTTGTGTTTGCATTATTTGTTTGCCGTCTTAACAGTTCAAACAAGGTAACTCACCGTATAATACTACACGACCGCCACGGCATGCAAATAAAACATCATTTTCTAATCCCAACATGTCGTTGGCTGTGCGACGTGATGAACACCTCGCGCGAAGCCACGTGAGGGGGCCGCATGTATTACAGGAAACGCATTTTCCACACAGCGTGGATGCGAAAGAGGAGGGAAAGTTAAGGTTTCGGCCCCGATCGGCCCTCCGCGGCGCTGCGAGCAGCCGCACGTACGATTTACCTCAGAAAGACGGCGAACACACCTTTACAACTTCTAGTATCTGGGCGAGCGCAGCTCACAGTTTTGTTTTCTCTTGAAATAGTGATGGTGAAAGCAGTGTAGGAGCACCTTAGCTGGGGGACATGTTTTTTTGTGTTGAAAGGGAATGCAGAGAGATGGTGGGTTTCAGAAGCATCAGTCCTGCAAGGCAACCGCAGGCATTTTATACCCACACCCACACCTCCACCGAGAGAAATGTGCCGCAGACACACTTCATCGCATAAAAAAAGCCAGATGCTTCTCCATCATTCACACACACACACACACACACACACACACACACACACACACACACACACACACACACACACACACACACACACATCTATTCATGCATTTTAGCACAAAAAAACTCTTAAATCTCAAATAGAAACACTGCACAAACAACACATGTGTAAACCACACGTGTAGAAATTCAAAATGGGTGTGTTACCGCACAGATTCACGAATAATATATTTACAGTGTCGCCACAATCACCTGGTCAAATGCTCTTGCGGTTCCCAGAGGAATGTTTTTTTTTTGTTTTTTTTTTCGTTGAGAGAAAGGGAAAGCACCTGAAACAGGCTTTGAGTCGCAGGGGAGGTTTTTTATGATGTCTTTTCCTGCTCGTACTGAAGTTCTGACTCTAGTTTCGGTGGTGGCGGCACAGGAAGGGGTTAAGACAGGATGCTTAGCTTTTATCATGCTGCTGGGAGACAGCGAGCCGGGAGCCAGAGAATGGTAAATATTTCATGCTGATAGGTGACATAAACAAAGGTTTACTCGCATTCTCACTTTTTAACTTGCAAAATTTGGGGATGGCAATTCATTACGGCAGTCCATGTTGACATGCTAATACAGTGCTGGGGAATAGACTCCAAGCTAGCGTCTACAGCGCTGGTTCGCCTGCCTGCTGTTACACACACCACCTTTACATTCATAAACACAATTCTACAGACCTAAATTACTTTCAAATTTTTACTTATTAAACAAAACGAGTTAAGAGTTGTTGCCAGAATTTGTGTTAAAAAACTAATGGCATTTTGCCTTTTTAAAATAATGAAAATAAAATCCTGTTATTTTATCAAGGTGTCCTTGTTACAGTGTAATTATACATTAACTGCATGTACTTACGATATGTTTAGGGTTAGGATTAGGGTTTGGGTTAGGGTTACTTGCATGTAATTGTGCATAATTTATTGTTTTATAATAGTAAATAGATGTAACGTGTAACAATGGCACCTTAAAAAAAAGTGTTACCAAAAAATAATAAAATAATAACAATAGTAATAATAATATTTATTTACTAATATACAAACTTAAATATGTATAAAGCAACAAATATTTGCAGTAAATTACTGTTATATATCAAATGAAATAAAATATTTGTTTTTAATTAAATCATTAAAAAAAATTACAATCAATAATATTATGAATATTTATAATGCATTAATGATTACATTTATTATATAATAAAATTATATCTAAATATAATTTAATATTATATATTTATATATTTTTATATAATATATAATTTTATATATAATATAATTTATATAATTTATTGGTTTATTACAAATAAATACATTTATGAAATTATGATATATTAAAATATTATTTCTAATACATTATCACATAAACACATACAGACAAGTATTAATATATTTTTGTTAAATATATTTTAAAATTAATATTTATTTGCATACATATATACATTTGTAAAATTATGATCAACAATATAAATATTTATAATACAATAATTATTACATTTATAGTATATATAATTAATTATATATTGTACTTAACGCACTTTAATTGTGTGGAGATAGTGCTGAAGTCCAACTAAAGATATACTTAAGCAAATGTGACCCTGGACCTTAAGGAGCAAGGTATATTTGTAGCAATAGCCAAAAATACATTGCATAGGTCAAAATTATCGATTTTTCTTCAATGCCAAAAATCATTAGGATATTAAAGGGATAGTTCACCCAAAAATGAAAATGTGATGTTTATCTGCTTACCCCCAGGGCATCCAAG
Organism: Garra rufa; assembly: GCF_049309525.1. NCBI lineage: Eukaryota > Metazoa > Chordata > Actinopteri > Cypriniformes > Cyprinidae > Garra > Garra rufa. The sequence goes on along the minus strand of NC_133363.1, from coordinate 7,329,440 downwards.
ATGTAGGTGACTTTGTTTCCTCAGCAGAACACAAACGAAGATTTTTAACAAAAACCATTGCAGTCTGCCAGCCAAATAATATGAGTGGATGGGCACCAAACCTTTAAAAGTAAACAAAAACATGCACAGACAAATCCAAATTACACCCTGCGACTCGTGACGATACATTGATGTCCTAAGACATGAAACGATCGGCTTTTGTGAGAAACTGAACAGTATTTATATCATTTTTTTACCTTTGATACACAGCCACGTCCATCTGTCCTGAGCACGAGCTTTGCATCCGGCTCGTGACATGTGCAGCGCTCTGGCGTAGTATACACAAACGCCGTAAGGGGAAATCGGTTAAAAGTCCCGGATGAATTTGCCCAAGCAAACGTAATCTTTTAGCTTTAAATCGGTTTGAACAATCAGGATAAGCGCAAGTAATTACCATTTTGAATAGCCGCTATACTCACAGTCTGTGTGCACTGTGTAAACAATGAGTGTCGTATACACGCGACAGATAGCTTCCGGCGTTTGCGTATTCTACGACAGAGCGCGTTCACATGTAACGAGCCGAAAGCTAAACTCGTGCTCAGGACAGAGGGATGTGGCTGTGTATCAAAGGTAAAAAATTATATAAATACTGTTCAGTTTCTCACAAAAACCGATCGTTTCATGTCTTAGGACATCAGTGTATCGTCACGAGCTGCAGGGTGTAATTTGGATTTGTCTGTGTATGTTTTTCTTTCCTCTAAAGATTTGGTAACCATTGACTGCCATTATTGACTGACAGACTGCACCGGTTTTAGTTAAAAATCTTCGTTTGTGTTCTGCTGAAGAAACAAAGTCACCTACATCTTGGATGCCCTGGGGATAAAGCAGATAAACATCAAATTATCATTTTTGGGTGAACTATCCCTTTAAGTAAAGATCATGTTCCATGAAGATTTTTTTGTAAATTTCCTACCTGAAATATATCAAAACTTAATTTTCGATTAGCAATATGCATTGCTAAGAACTTCATTTGCACAAATTTAAGGGCAATTTTAAGACTCCAGATTTTCAAATAGTTGCATCTCAGCCAAATATTATCCTATCCTAACAAATCATACCAAAAAAAAAAAAAAAATTACCTTATGACTGGTTTTGTGGTCCAGGGTCACATATTGATAGTGTTAAAGTGAATAATTGCAAGTATACTTTAGGTACACTTTAAATATATTTTGCATTTAAAGATCAATCCTCATCAATAGTGACATTAAAACATATTTTAGGCTTAAATATAAAAAAATGTGTATTGTGCACAAGTAATACTCCAAATAAAGTTGAATTAATTAATTAATTAATTTTTTATCAGTAAGTCTCGAGCAATATGTCAGTAAATGTGTTAATAGACTTGAACTATACTTAGTATAAAAGAAATGCATTTTAAATATATTACTTTTTACTAGGGTGTGTGTGTGTGTGTATATGTGTGTATGTGTATATATATATATATATATATATATATATATATATATATATATATATATATATATACACACACACACACACATACATATAATATTATTTTAATATTAATAATATATATATATATAACATTAATAATATATATTCACTCGTGCACAATAAGTAAATCTATACGTTCTATACACAAACGCATCCACACTATTCTCTCTCTCCTTCAGAGCTGCCCCTCAAAGTGCCTGAGGGACCCTGATAACCCTTTGATAGAGAGAAAGCTGGATGCTGTTGTCTATAGCAGCACCTTCCCCATAGCAGATATGAGGATGTGTATTCATTCAAGCCAGCGGGGGCCCGAGCTACAGTAACATGCTAACCCAGACCGGCAACAGGAAGAGAAGCAGCGGGAGGAGAGGAGAGAGGACAAACGCAGGAGGGAGAGACAGGAACTACAGTGGCCCATCAGAAGAGCGAGAGCGAAAGAGAGAGAGGGCTTCTGGGAGGCAGAATGAGGAATTGGACCCAGGAAGCTATTGTTTGTTTGTGTTTGTGTGTGTATGGGGGACCGTAATCACTGCAGCGCGTTCTTACGGTTCCATGTATATGTGTATCCGAGTGTGTGTGTGTGTGTGTGTGTGTGTGTGTTTGTGTGTGGATATAAAGGCATTGGGGGGTGGCATCCACTTTGAGGAATCAAGAAAATAGGGCCATAGAGATTAAAAGAGGGAAAAAAGACAAGACAGAAAACATGACCACTATTTTTAAAAAGGCAAATCTGGCAGCTCTAAAGATCTGAAAGGAGAACGTGAATAAAGCAACCTGGCAGCCAGTGCTGTATTAAGCTCTCTGAGGGTTTACATAAACACATAATAAAAAGGAAACATCTCCACAGAGAATAGCACTCTTCATTTAGCACGTGTGTAAAGGAGAAACGCTGTCATTGTTCCCTATTTCAATACCATCTTTAAAATGCAAGACTTTACGATTTCTCAATACGCAGGTTGACCGATAGTCTCGACCTGAATGCATCCGATCAACGCGTCGGATGAGAGGACACGCGTGCAAAATGCCATTTGCTGCAGGCAGAGGAACAAGCCAGGGAGTGTTTTGTGTTTTAGTCTTGCGTTTTGGAGCAGATCCATCCATCCGTTCATTTCTCCAAACCGCTTGTCCTATGTAGGGTCGTATAGATGCCTATCCTAACATATCAGAGAGTAATAAGGCCAGTCCAGTCAGGCTTTGAGCAGAAAATTATCGTTTTTTTATGCCAAAAATCATTAGGATATTAGGATAATCATGTTCCATGAAGATATTTAGTAAATTTGCTACTGTAAATATATCAAAACTTAATTTTTTATTAGTAATATGCATTGCTAAGAACTTAATTTGGACAACTTTAAAGGCGATTTTCTAAATTTTTTGATTTTTTTGCACCCTCAGATTCCAGATAACCAAATAGTTGTATCTCAGCCAAATATTATCCTATCCTAACATGACAAGCTTATTTATTCATCTTTCAGATTATGTATAAATCTCAATTCCATAAAATTGACCCTAATGACTGGTTTTGTGGTCCGGGGTCACATATAAGAGAGAAAAATTTAGTAGCACACCATTTTGAGATTATACAGATTATACAGACAAAATAATTTTACTGTAGGTCTGTGTGCATTGTAAACGTAAAATTATCTAAATTTAAATTACCTCAACTGAAAAATATTAAATAACATGACTACACCAAAGAAAGTCATTTTAAGAGTACAGAAATTGTGCTCTGCTTATTTTTTTTTTAAAGTGTGGCTTAAAAGTGTCCTCTATTAATGACAAAAAAAAAATACAGGAACAAATCAAAACAGCAGCAAATGCAAAAGAAATGTAAAAAATCATTAGCATATCTCATATATATTTGTGGTTTTGTCAGTCGGACTAATGCACATCATAAGGCACATGGTGCTTTTTTTTTTTTTTTTGCCTGTGTATTTTTTTAAAGAGAGATAGGAGCGAATGAAGCTCATGGAGGGAGGGAAAGAGAGAGATAAATAAAGAGAGAGAGAGAAAAAGAAATAAAAAATAGAGCGAGTGAGAGTGCCCTCTTCTGCTCATCGACTGAATTTAGAGAGATCTTCCTGTCTCCATCTTGTCATAGAAATATCCAGAGCTGTTTACATAAAAACACACACACATGGTTATTTAAATCTATTATTTAGTGCATGATTTGCATCTAAGCATTGATTTGCTTTAATATATTTCTCATTCAAATAAATGAGTATTTAATAAAAAATAAAGAAATTTATTAATTAATCAATGGCATATGCAATCTGTTAATGCTCAGTATTCTTATCTACTGATCAAACTGCTCACAGCTGGTTGATTTTACTGTAACACTGTCACACATCGCCATGCCGAAACAAAAACCCGGTCCAGCGGTATAAATAAGTACGGTCAGCGTATGTCCCCCTTAGATGGCAGGAATGAGGTGATAAAGGTTATTTAGGGGGGACCAAATGGGGGCTGATGGTTTCTGTTTCTCATACACTCACTGCAAGAGTGTGATACACGCCTGGCTGGATTTTGGCCAGTCATCTGTGCCGAAAAACCACAGACAGACAGTCCGACATCGCCGCTCGGGAACCAAAGCATCTGCAGCTGAAATCATTGCCGAAAAGCCCCAAAACATTGTCACCTTCTGCACCAAAGGGTCCGTCGCAGCAATGTATCGCCGCTCTCGGCTGAGCTTTATAGCCCGTAAAAACAATCCACCTACGAATTTATAGCCATCCAACACACAGCAAGGGAAAAAAATAAAAACGGATCTTATTCAATTTTCCTAAATGTTTTGGATTTAAAATGAATATTTAAAAATTCTTTAGTCATGCCAAAAATTAAATATAATTCATGGTGTGATTTTTGTATGCATATTTAATACGCAACGCCAGAAGTTTTTCAAGGGAAGCTTCTGCGTTTCAGAAATGATCAAAACATGTCTGTGAAATAACTTCAAAACCATTTCATACATATAAGATAATTTTGATTAAAAATGTAGATTTCAAATTTCGCTGTATAAGTGTTAGACTTGAACATATCAGATGTTTCACATAAATAAATCAGATGATATTACACAGACACACACTCAAAAATTTCTCGTTTGAAGTTTGAAACGTTCACTGTCAATTAAATCAACTTCAGAGAAAGTTGAATGACAAAAAAAAAAAACTGCTGGAAATTTTCAATGCATCACTTTCAATCACGCAGACTATTTTTGGCAGTGTGTGTGACAGAGAGCAAGTATACTGTATTAGTGCAGTGTGTGTAACGTAGGGAGGTCTTCGACCCTGTTAACATTGCGTGTACACAAAACACTGTGTGGCGGCCATCTCAGAGCCTGTGAAATGATGACCTATTTTTTGAGCCGTATTTGATTACCTGGTTTTATTAAAATTGGATCCAAAGAGGCCAGTTTCCCATTTGATTTTAATGAAGGCAGCGTGGCTGACAGGAGACTCTTGATTTATACACTGTTATTAAGGGCACTGAGGCAGACCGAGCAGGACCCAGCAGTGGCCAGTCACAGCTCCGCACACACACACTCACACACACACACACACACCTCCACCTCTATGCTCCACAAGCTCTTCCATTATTCATAGTCAAATATGGAGGGCCTGAGATATACACTGATGCAAGAATGAATAATAAATACATTCACCTGAAAACAAAGAGTGCGAGAGCCGAGCTGCCATTTACTACTGAGTCAACAGGCTTTATAATCATCTTTCACAAATTCGAAAAACGATCTATCGATTCATTATCATTCACAAAGGAGGCAGCCGTCTCAATTCCGGCTCTTTACGTCTGCTGCAAACACACACGTATACATTATTGTATAAGATTTCGGTCTCTCTTTGTTCTCTGTGGTATACACGCACTGATTTTATTCAAAGCCACACATAAGGCAGGAAATGTAAAATTCAGTCTCACAGCAGAGACTGGACTGTCTCTAGTGTTCAAACCAAGCTAGTGAGGAAGACACACACACACACAATGCTGACTAACTGACTCCGTCCATTCCCGGTTAAGGGTCACAGGTTGGGGCAGGGGCCAGACGAAAGCCAGACAGGGGCCAGACGCTCCCTCAGACAGGGCAACGGCCAGTCAGGTTCAAATGCAAAAATGATGAAGAGTTGATTTGATATGTTTGTTTAAAAAATATGGATTTGAAAAGAAAGACTGTCTTGTGCATTTAATGCACTAATGTTTTTTTTTCTCTCTCTGCATGACTACTGTTGATTTCGATAATTCAAATGAAATCGCTCTGCGATGCCCATCGTAATATTTGACAATTAAAATGCATGCAACCGAGCAAATATCAAACAAATATCAACTGCGAGGATAAGTCATCTGAAAGCGGAGAAAATTGCATTTTTCTTTTTCTAATATTTTGCTCAAACAGAGCAGTGCTGTCATGCCTTTTTTATGCAGCGTGTCAGACAAAAAGAGAGAAGATGGAGAGGGAGAAATCCAGAGGGAAGAGAGGAGAGGATAGAAGAGGAGAGGAGAGGGTGGGTGGAGGACTAGAGATGGAGGGGGTGCTGACATGCACTTGTCTCCAATCTCTTCGAATACATTTCACAATTCATCTGCTTTGTCTCTACTGCCACGGCTGAGGACAATCAGTCCAGACGCCCATTAGATCCCCCCAACACCCCCCATAACACATTTTTTTTTTCCTTGTGACATGTTGGCTGAAGAAAGAGTCAAGGCAATTCACAATTTTCACCAAATGGAGAAATGTCAAGACGGGAACCGTCATCAAAAAATATGTTGTCATGGAGATACTGTACGGACCGAATATTACAAACATCCCTGCTAAACATTTAAGGATTTACGGAATTTACAGATATGAAAATGTTATACACTTTATCTATTTACATTACTAGTAAAATGAGAGCTTGGAATGTTGAAAGCATTTAAAAGTATTTAAAAAAAAGAAATATCCTAATGTGATTTTATAAAAATGAAACGCACATACAGATTTAAAATCCTAATTTAAAAATGTTGCTCGCGTTTTACTTGAAAACATCCCAATCATTTCTAGCCTCAAAGAAATGTCAAATCCTCTGGCATGTCTATATGTGGAATCTTTGCTGGAGTCTCTTTCAGCAAGACTCTAGGGTGAGGTCATGTGACCGGCATGCCCATCCATACAAGCCATTTTCAGCCAATAGTGTTGTCATAGACACTATGTATCCGGAACGCTTGGCATTTCGATGATCTACTCCGCAGATAGAAAGAAAATAAAAAAATGGGAGGAGGAGGAGGAGGAAAGGAAAGGAAAAGAGACAGAGAGGAGGGCGAAATACACAGAGGAAAGAAAATAGCAAGAGAAAGCTCCTTCCCCGTGCTTATTCGGTAGATCCAGCGGCGTGTCTGAGCTGGGAAGCGGTTCTAAACCTTCCAGAACCATATCTTTTTTTACACGTCCTGGGACGGCTGTAATAAAGGCCGTGAGGGTCAGTTTAAAGGGGTTAGCGCGCTCGGCACCACATAAAAAAGCCGTGATTGAAGGGATATTAATGGTAAGCGTGGCATAGTAGCGGCTTTAAAACCCCAGCCTTGCCCTTCCCTTTTTTCTTTGTTTGGCCAGAGGAGCTGAAGGCTTAGGGATAAAGGTAGCGCTCAAATCATGAGACAGAGCTAAAGCCCAGGAAAGATAGCGAGCTACAGAGCCCCTATAATTAAAACACCCACAGCCTCAGCGTGGCCCTCATCTATCTCGACGCTTTTTCTCCGGCTCCCTGTCCGCAGGTCTGTCAGGAAAACAGACGCACGTAGGCTCACGTACACGCAGCCTTTTTATGATGACGATCTACCCATGAGCGCCACGTCCCGTAAGCAAAAATACGATGCCGATTCCCTGTGTCTTCTGTTTTTAATATATGTTTTTATTTGTGGCCTTTTGCGGCTAGTGAGCGATCCCTGGTTTTATCTGATTATACCTAGACCGTCTGCCTCCACCGCCTCATCAAAACACACACACACACACACACACACACACACACACACACAAGCAGTACTACTCCCTTTAACAGCTGTCCTTCACGTTACATTTCACATTCATTTCTGGCAGTGGAAAGCCACATGTTTGTGGATCCACATGCTAACAGACAGGAAAGACCTGTCCTCTATTAACATGCACTTTACTATTTTGCTGATTGGATATAGATGTATAATATAGAATTGTGAGATATTTTACATCAGATATTGGCTTGTGTCTATTTTGGCTAGCATTTACTGATTTATGAATTTGCATCAAATTACTGTTAATTGAATATGGCTTTTGACATCAAAAACAAAAGAAATACAATGTTTTTTCTTCTCTTAAAAATTTAGAAATACATATATTTTTTCCCCTGGCTCTTATATTATATATTATATTATATTATATAACTCTTGTATTATATTATAATACACTATGTATTCATGTTTTGTTATATCACTATTTTTGTACATTATATGTATAATTTGTGATTTGTCTTTAGTAGCAAGGGTTTATTTGTAGCAATAGCCAAAAATACATTGTATGGGTCAAAATGATTTTTCTTTTATGCCAAAAATCATTGGGATATTAAATAAAGATCATGTTCCATGAAGATAGTTTGTACATCTACTTCTGTAAATATATCAAAACTTAATTTTTGATTAGTAATATGCATTCATTTGGACAACTTTAAAAGCATTTTTTTTTTTTGCACCCTCAGATTCCAGATTTTCAAATAGTTGTATCTTGGCTAAATATTGTCCTGTCCTAACAAACCATACATAAATGGAAAGCTTACTGAATTGACCCTTATGAATGGTTTTGTGGTCTAGGGTCACATATACAGTAGTATTGTAAATACACAGTATTGAAAATGAACATAAACTATAGAAGGATACAAGCTAGCATATAGAAACAATATAAGCAGCAAAGATGCAAGATCTGTTTGTGTTTAAAAAAAAAGCAAAAAAACTAAATTCACTGTTCAGACAATGCTCTAAAGCCGTGCTAGTGGTCATGCTCTGGGCAGTGAATACTGCCCTCTATTGGACAAACTATACACTATGAGGGGCTGCATCAAAACATCACATCAAAATAAAACACACATTCAGTTCCTCTCATTCAGCTATTACAAATGCACACTGATTTAGAACACATATCTATAGAAAAATAGTGGTTTTGAATCTGGTCTGTGGTTAAACTTTCTCTAGGTGTTCCCGCATCGACTCTTTCTTGTGTGAACATGGCTTTGAGGTAAAATGGTGGTGCTGAGGGACATGTGTTGTTTGCGGCAGATTCATGACTGAGGTTGTGACAGCACAGCGTGCGCTGCAAAAAGCAAAAACGTGCAGTTGTTAGATGAAAGCGCTTTTTTTCCCCATCAGATCTGACCCTTAAAAATCTCATTGATTTAACATTATGTAGTCAGGCTGATTTGTTCATTAAATAATTTTTTCGGCTTCAATAAAAGTAGCTTTACTTTAAAATCTTACATTGACGGTGTAGAATTTTATTTTAATCCAGTTATTATTGTATTTTTAAATTCTAAAATATCAAATCGAATCAAATTTATTTGTATAGCGCTTTTCACAATTCACTTTGTTTCCTAGCAGCTTTACAGAAAATCATAATGTTAATGTTTATAAACTCGTAATATCTTTATGCCCTAAATTGTCTATTTAGTAGATTAGAGCTGGGCAATAATATAGTTTACAAAAAGGTTCTTTAGTTAACTGCATTAGTTAACATGGATGAACTAAGAATTAAAAATATTTCTACAGCATATAATCTTAATGTCTTAAGCATTTACTAATGCATTATTAAAATCACAAGTTGTGTTTGTCAGTATTAGTTAATGCACCATGAACTAACATGGAACAACTGTATTTTTAACATTAATAAATAGTATAATAAATGTATTGTTCATAGTTCGTTCATGTTAGTTAATACATTAACTAATGTTAAGAAATGGCACCTTATTGTAAAGTGCTACCGTTCATATTTTGCAACAATACAAGCAATCAAGTATCTAAAATATGCTATATAATATATATCGCCCTATGCCAGTGTACTATATGTGGGTCAAAGACATTAAGATGTCCACATTTTACAAAATTAACAAAAGTGATTTTATGTCCATAGAAAGCACATTAAATGTAAGTAAAGTGTCTAAGGATTCAAATAAGTTTTCGCAGAATAAGATGTCAAAATTTGGCTGAATTAATGTTACATTATCATTCAGTGTAACACGATATTTATGTAAAAATTCAAACATGCTTATTCTGACATATTAAATTTGATTGCGTTTTAAATTTCTTGATTCTTACTGACAAATAGGCAAAACCTAAGATAATGGCAAATTTAAAAAATGTAGAATTACAACTAATTAGTATTTAAGATGAAAGTAATTAGTCTTTTAATACGCAACAAATGTATTTTTGTTGTAATATGCCCGACAACACTGAATTCAATTTTAGTGGGCGAAAATGCATGATATAATTTTTTTTTATTATTTTTTTTTCAGAAAAAAATGATTAAATTAAACAGAAAACTTTTTTTTTTTTTTTTGGAAAAACAACAATTTAAAGCAGTATTACACTTGTTTTTATGCTTAAACCCTTAAACCCTTATGTCTTTGACCCATGTACTGTATGCAGATAAAGCTGAACAGCTTCATATAAACAGCTGGGCATTAATAAAAAATCTGGAGATTTGCTATATACTATATATCACTTTACATGACTAAAAAAGGCCATATGTCCAATAAAGCTAACAATAATTTGGTGCAAATTCACTGGCAACTTAGTAGTTGCTAATAATAATATAGTTATATTTTGAAATGCCATAAAAAAGGCACTTGAGACTTGCTATATATTATATTGCTTTACGTGAGTGCACTTTTGTATATGGATAAAATTCACATCTTCACATTCACATTTTCTGCGACAATATAAACAAATCATGCAGCTGAAATTCGATTTGATAAATCATTTCTTGCAACTGAAAATATACCAAATGTACACTCCTAAATAATTATACATTTGGCATTTAATCGCTTCAATAAAAACATTCTTTCGAATGCACTTTCTGTTCTGGTACATAGTTTACCTGTAATCCATCTGTTTAGATCTTAAACGGTCAACGTGTCGATGACAACACAGTTGATCAGTGACTGTGAGAAAGTCCACATCAGCAGCCTCTCCAGGTCACAGAGGCCACACTGAGGTCAAAGGTCGTGGGAAAAAAGGTCTCCGGACATCCCCGCCTCACTCGGCCAGGATAAATCAGTACCGACACCCTTGATAGAAGCACATGTATATTTTTGTACACTCGTGCGCGAGCATTTTTTTTTTTTTTTTTTTTGCACGGATTGTTCCTGAATTCATCACACAGTAAATTTTCGCCGTTCCCCACAGAACCCTGTAAACATTCACAGCATCCCAGAATAATGCATCAGTATTCTCCAGGTACAGGGGACAAATCTTTTGTCATGGATTTTTCTATAACACCATTCCAAATGCTATTGAGGTGGATGAACACTCATGGATTTTCATAACAGCCGTTAAAACGTGAAGGAACAAACGTCTGCGTGTTTCTACGAGCGCGCTCGCTGTTGACACATTGTTGAATGAACTGGGTTAAGACGGGAGGTCCTGTAAAGAAGCATGAGATTTCTGAAGGTGAAGGTCTATTAAATTTGGCAATCTTTCTTGTGTACACTTGGCAGGAAACAAAACAAAACAGAAGAGAAGAGAGAGAAATAGAAAGAGAGGGATATTGAAGGGCTCACGACATAGCGATATTAGATTTTGTATTACCGAGTGATAGGACTCGCTACATCACAACACAACAGAATGGTTTTTCGCAGCGCAGTGCGTGTCTGATCTAAAACGTGATGTAGGAGCACCCATGTAGTCTGGTACCACCGAGACTGCGAGTACTGATCAACAAACCATTCAAGAAAGCAAAGCAACTGTTAAGAAATCCAGACAGGGCTGCGAGGAGTAAAATTATCAGCTTACACGGCTCGCCGGTGACCCTTGGAAAGAAACTCTGCACAAAGTGCACAAAACAATTTTAAAAATTGATGTTCAATGTAAAATTGTAAAGGTTTCTATTTGAACCAGAAAGGTTTCTTTGAGTCTGCTGCTGTAGAGGAGCTTTTTTAAGTTCCACAGAAAATGTCTTTTGAAACACAATCCATGGAGTGGTTCTATAAAAAACCCAGTACACTGTTATTAAGAACCGTAATGCAACTTCAACAACTATTTTAATCACCAAATAACCATTTAGCTCAACTCAAGAATTTTATACAGCAAAATATTGCTTCTATCGAGTTGTCTAATAACCTAGCATTATGTATTATTAAGTTTAAAAAGTCCCTTTGGATAAAAACATCTGCTAAATGCATAAATGCAAATGTATTCTACCTAATAAACCCAAACAAACAAACAATAAATTTAGTTTTTCATGTATTTATTTATTTTCTAGCTTAAACCCTGTAGCATGAGAATGTTTATATTCTTTTATTCTCTATTATTATTATTGAATGCAATAAACATAATCCAATATATATATATATATATATATATATATATATATATAAAAAAGCGCTGTTCAAATGATTAATCGTGATTAATCGCATCCAAAATAAATGTTTTTGTGTCTATATTTATTATGTATATAGAAAGACACACACATACAGTATATATTTTTAAAATGTATTTATATTCATATTATATATATAAATTGTTTAATATTTAAATATTTTTTTCTTAAATATATACATGCATGTGTGTTTATTTATATATACATAACAAATATACACGGTACACACACACATATTATATTTTGAATGCGATTAATCGCAATTAATCGTTGCCCAGCACTAATAATAACGCATAATTAATACATAAATAGAAAAGATTAATATTCCTTTTATATATTTATCAAGTTACTTCATAAATCTACATTTGACTGTCAAACATGTTTATTTTTGTTTTTTAACAAATGCCGCAGCTCATTAAAAATACTTTAAAGTTATGAATACTGCTTTATATTTACAGTACGCTTTATATTTGACCCTGGCATGCCTATAAAGACACATATTCACCCAATACCCATATAATTCACCCAAAAATACAACATCTGTTCATCATCTTCATGTTATTCCAAACCTGCATACATTTCTCTCTTCTGTGTAACACGAAAGATATTTTTTAACAGTTTTGGTTCCCATTGACTTCTATTGTATGGACAAAACACTGAAACATTTCTCAAAACACCATTTTTTAAATGTTGCCCAGAAGAAAGTAAGTCATGCAGTTTTGGAATGAGTGTAAACAAAGACAGAATTTTCAATCATTAGTGAACTATAATTGAAATCTGCATTGACGCACAAATAAATCAAGTATACACGTCTTTTTCACTAGTGGACCGTCCTCTTTTTCACCCCATTTGCCCGTTTTAGTTAAATCTCACACGTGTGTGTCTCTCGGGAGCTCTGTTAGGAGGTGACCACCACTGTCCACTGTCCTCAGGTCAGCCGCAGCTGGCCTCGCTGCACCGGGCTCCAGGCGGCCCCTACACGAGCAGACACACACAAACCCGACTCTCTAATAGGGACAAATTGGCAATGTCTGTGCTGGCCGGTACTGTGCGGCACAGAGCTGTGGATTGATAGTGATTCCTAATGATCCCCTTGGGTAGATCAATACCAATAATTCCCTTTCCTGCCCATCCTCGTTATTGGCAATAGAGCACCAAGAGGAGAAAGCGAAAACTGCAGCGCAGAGTGACACGAGCGAGGAGTTCGGCTCGGACCCTATTTGTTGACTTATCCTTTGACACATATGCTATATATACACAGCCCAACACATTATTGTGGCTTCTCAAAGCCAGAGACAACATAACAACCTCGCTGGCTCGCAAATTGTGGAAATCAAGTCAAACACGCATTGTCCACATCGCCAGCGCGATCAATATTTATTCCGTCGTATATGTATTTATTAGCGTGTGCAATTTCACTGGTCCAATAGGGGCTAGTTTATATTAATCGTATCAGTGGCACTGCTGCCACAGGCTCCAAAACTCAAATTGAGATGTGGTCTGGAGCAAAACAAACCTTATAATGCAATTAAAGCCACATCTGTGGCACCGCTAAGAGATATAAATGATATCACATTATTCATGTTCTTGGCCATATTGGAAAAGCATTTGTTTGGTATTCTGCGCGTTCGATACCTTGCAACAACGCAACGACCGGCTACGACGTTGCTTTTCTAACTCGATGCATTATTACGAATGGGAGCCATGCTATTTATTAATTCCTTTAAGGTAAGAAGCACTGATAAGTTGAAATATTTTCATCTCGGTAGGGGAACCGATGCGAGATGGATTGTGGGATGCGTGTTGCTATGGATTAGACTGAGTGCGTGTATGATTTGTAGATACATTCTAATAAACAGTGTACTGTGAGTGGTCATGCGTTTGCTTCTGTGTGTTTAGCCGAGCGGGAGGGAAGCGAAGCATGAATCCCAGAGGACCTCTGATCTGCCTGTGTGTGTGTGTGTATTCTAGTTTGTGTGTCCCTGTTTGTGCATCACAGCCATAAAGCATCAAATCACTCTCTCTCTCACACACACACACACACACACACACACACACACACATACATACACACACACACATCCCCATCCCCCTGGGTTCATGCAGCCGATTACTAGCACCAAACACATCCATACACTTTAGGCTAGCTGTCAGAGAGCGTCCTCATTACCCTAGAGTCCGGCGCTGCACTGCACCTCCTCAACTACTCCAACCGCGGAGAAGCACACAACACAACCCCTGATTTCACCGTTTTCAGCCTCCCTCGTGCTGAAACGCCACGGTCTGAAAATCAAATTACAGCTTGATACATAAATCAATGAAATCAATGAGGTATTTGTACTACGACAGGAAACTCATTGATTATTCAGTTGCCACTCAGCCCATCTGTCGAAAGAACAGGAAACATGATAATTTCATTGGACAGGTTTTACTAGTTAATTCGCCTTTCTGCAAAAATCAAGTTTATAAAAATCTGAGACGACTGTAACAATGGTTAAGGGCAAATTTGATGTTAATAAAAATATTTCTTTTCTATTTTCTATGAAATAACAGCACGTTAGTTCTTTAATATTTTATTATTAACATTACTAAATATGTGTATTTAAACAAATGCGTGGGTATATTCGTAGCAATAGCCAAAAATACATTGTATGGGTCAAAATTATGCCAAAAATCATTAAGATATTAAGTAAAGATCTACTTTAAAGGCGATTTTCTCAATATTTTGATTTTTTTGCACCCTCAGATTTTATTTTGGAGGGTCACAAATGTCTAACCTATATTATAACTCCTTGAAATGAGTTTAAACCTTTAAATTAGCTGATAAGTCAACCGGAAAGATCTATTTATTTTTAAGGATAAAATCATACATAATGATTAAATTATGCAATTAATTTCATAACTAGTTTTACTGTTTTTAAGGATTGAACAATTAATTTCATAACTAGTTTAAAAAAGATTGTTTGAGTGTTTTTGTGACTATTTTAGTCTTTCTACTTCAAAATTTCATAATTGAATGAATAATTTGCAGTTTTGCTTGCCATTTTATTTGCAGTTATTTGTGAAATTTACTAGCAATTGTGAGTGAAAATGGTCTCTAAGTAAAATCTTTCACCATTTTTTTCAGTACAGTGGCAGTGTTAGTATTTGTCACGTATGTTAAAATTACTAATAAATATTAATAAAATATTTATAAATTCAAACTTTCAAAACTTTAAAATGCAAACGAAACTTTCAATTAATAAATAAGCTCATCTTTTTCTTTTTTTTTTTTTTCTTTTTTTTAAGAAATAAGATCTCACTTGTTTTTCTCAAGTAGAGAGAAAATTCTATCAAGCATGTGAAATCAGTCTAATTAGTGTTACAATTACTATATATTACTATAAATCTAAAGTAATACTTGCAAAAAAGTTTGATAATGCATACATGTGTCTGAACGTTCTATTTTTGGACCTAAAGTTCTACATCAAACTTTTTGTGTCATTATCAAATTTTCAAGTTCATGTAATGAAATAAGAGAGCCGACGTCCTAAAAAGGTGACAGATATCAAGTCAGCGTTGGACAACTCTAATCAATACAGAGTGAGAGAAGTGAATTGAGCTGATAAAAAAGGAATAAAATAAAAGAGAGAAAATGAAGTTTGGAGAGACAGGGGACCAATCCAGCTGCCAGCCAGTTTGCTCAGGTGACTTGGTCAATAGTAGAGAGACACTCCTGCAATATGGTGGCAGCCTCTCTAGCCTGTCAGGGGCGGACGGGTGATATGTGTGACACACTCGGCTGTGTTACCGCCGAGACCCACAGGAGAGCGGCCCGCCGTGCCTCCGTCTCTCTCAGCTTCATAAAACCACCGCCTCTTCCTGAACATCAATCAATGTGCGGCTCAACAGTACAAAGCCATTAACACACACACACACACACACACACACATATAGACACACACACACACACACACAAGCCATCCCTCTCTCAACAGACTATGAGATGCAAGGTTTTAGGGACTTCTCAGTCCCCAAGGAGGTTCATTGTAGATTTTTTTCACGCCGGGTTATTGCCAGAGTCTTGAGAGGTGTGAGGTGTGTGTGTGTGTGTGTGTGTGTGTGTGTGTGTGTTTTATATATGAGAGTAGAAATGGTTTTAGGAGCCGCTACAGGAGGAAATCAGCGTGTCTAGTTATTGCGATGTAAAACAAACTATAATATACTGAGTTGAAGAGTTCATTCACACAATAGCTGTCAAACACCTCCTCAAAAAACAGCAGCGTAGATGAGAATGAAAACGAGAGAAAGAGAAGAGGAGAATGCAAAAATGACAGGAAAAATGACAAATGACAGAAAGAGGAGAAAAGAAATAGTCAACATATATAGAAAGAGAGTGAATGAAAGAGAGCAGGCAGTGTAATAGTGAACTGTGTTTGCGGTGGTCTTAGAAAAGCACAAAACAGTCTTATAACTATATAAGAGAACCAGCAAAAGCGATACATTTCTATTAGTATCAGCTGTCAATCAATTGAACAATTTGAATCAAATAAGTTATATGTTTGTTAATTTATTTTAATTAATCACCTATAATATAAACTGCTGAAAAAAGGCATAAAAAACTGTAAATCGTTGAATAAACATTATAAAATGTCACTAGAGGCCTTTTTTATGTTTTATAGCCATATTTGAATGTCAATTTGCCTATCCATTTGCAATCAATTTGTCACTGTTAGATGTAGACTTAACATGAGACATATTATATCTAAGATTCAATATTTTTTAAATGTTGGTCTATGAAGACCAATCCTGAATCACATGTTTTTCACCATCTCACGCCATGAACAACACATTAAGGTAAAATAATTTAACTTTCCTAATTACTTGGTGAGGTGCACTACTTTTAGTAGGAGTTCTTTTGACTGCATTGGTTTTTCAATGTTGAAATGCTCTGAAAATCACTTATTATAAAATGTACATATGTGACCCTGGACCACAAAACGAGTCAGAAGTTTTTTGTTTTTTTGTTTTATTGAGATTTACACATAATTTGAAGCTGAATAAATCAGCTTTTCACTGATGTATTGTTTGTTAGGATAGGACAATATTGGTCGAGATATAACTATTTGAAATTCTGGAATCTGAGGGTGCAAAAAAATAACTTTGATATATTTATGGTAGAAAAGTTACAAAATATTTTCATGGAACATGCTCTTTACTTAATATCCTAATGATTTTTGCTATAAAAGAAAAATCGATAATTTTGACCAATACAATGTATTTTTGGCTAGTGCTACAAATATACCTGTGCTACTTTTTTTTTGGTCCAGGGTTACATATGGGACATAATGCATGTGTTTGGTAATTAAATGCACTAAATTAGTGTGTTAAATTGAGCGCTGGTTATTTTAGGATTAAATCGTTGTTGTTTTCTTGACCTACTGTAAACAGACAAGGACATTGTTTGAATCCTAAGTAAGCTTGAACTTGACTTTTACCTTCAGATTCAAAATCCAAAAATGCTTTAAGGGAATCAAGCTAGTTTTCAACTGGACTAAAATACTTGTTAGCTGTGACACAGAACAGAGGATATTAGAGTTGTGAAATATTATGATGCACATAAAAGAGAAACAGATGACCAAAGGAAAAAAAATGTAGGATGGGGCCGGGCTCTGTTCATTGGCTGTTTAATGGATTTTGAGATGTGAAGGGCAGATATGAATGCTAGTTTGGAGGCGATTTTAAGAAAAGGGGTGGGGCTTATGCAGACAAAATGACTGGAGAAAAGTCTGTCATTTTAACAGAAAGATCAATTTCTCAGATTTATGCTTGAGAGAAAGTAAAGTTTTTGAATTTTAAACAAAGCCATTATCAACTGTATGTTCAATATTACAATACAATTACTAATTATTTTAGTTTGTTTGTTTGCCTGTTTAAAAAATGCCTTTTACATAAAAGTTAGAATGCACCACAGAAAAGATGTTTGAAGAATCAAGAAAAAACAGACTATTTTAAATTGGGGACAAATATATGCCCTGATATTATTCAATCGAGGGTTTTTAATAGTTAACTAAAACTGAAACTATTAAAAAGAAAAGTTATTTGAAATAGATCACACATTAACCAACGTCAAATACAACATAAAAACAGTTCTTATTTTCATTTACAGTAGTTTTACGATAATGTACTAAAATAACTCAACTAAAACTGAAATAAAAATTAATAAACACTTTATAGACATGATTACATGCAAGTAACCCTAATCCCAACCCTAACCATGTAAGAAGTACATGTAGTAAATTAATATTACTCAGTACTTAAATGTAAAAATTTAAGATGTTTGAAAAACATGTTTACAAGGAAGATGCAAGCAAAATCGTAATAGGTCAATAAAACACTTTTAATTACAATATATATTACTGCTTTTCTTTAGTGACAAATTTGGGGTGAGGACAACTTCCTAAAAATACAATATGAGAATTAACTGTACAATTACTAGAAATGTCTAACTTGGATATTATACAATTTGCATACATACAAAATTTGTGGAAAAGGACATTTTATTTCCAAGACATTTCAACTATGACTTTGAACCAATTATGTAGAATGGTC